>NC_057803.1:268800957-268813409 GCF_018294505.1 Triticum aestivum | reverse complement strand
ATCATGTATAATGATATTTCCTAATATGTTTAATCAAATAGTCTCGTCACGTCCACTTTGTTAGAGATATGCTTTAGAGACATTCATGTATAATGATATTTCCTAATATGTTTAATCAAATAGTCATTGAACAATACCAATGATGCATGTTCGCAAGTACCAAACTTGTGCGTGAGATCTTACATTGTATGATACGTTCTTAATAGTCTCTAATCGGAAAGACATGTGTGGACTCACATGGAACTAGACCGCCATGCAACACATAGGATGCTTAGTCTCACTAGTCGTGTAACATTGGATGTTAGCCGACATGTGTGGACTCACGTCAAACTAGACCGGCATGCAACATATAGGATGGCTTAGTCTCACTAGCCAGCTAGCATTGGATGCTAGCCGGATTACGTGGACCTGATAAGATATGGCATATGAGGCCGGACTCACATGGTTGTTAGATCGGACAAACCCAACCATGAGACGCAACGACTGGTCATCTGTTAATCTCTAGTTCTACATGTTTCGTGTGTCTAGTTCTACATGTTTTCTGTGTCCTAGACCTGAGGTCAGCGCATGGACTCAGCATGGTGACCGACCTGCTTCAGACTGATCAAACGTTGCCTCATAACTGGGTAGTTATAAAAGTCGGGTTCGAGCTTGTCTATTTCCACGCCTTGAGTGACTTATACGTACTAACATTATCGCTCAAATTACAATACATAAATCTAATGCACAAAAATTGCACAACACCAATGTTCCAGCTGTCCTCTGAAATATTATGTTCGAATTGGAGAAGTTATCATTGCAGAAGCTTGTAGTACATGCCTCCTGCATATAACCTGATCAAGGTTCAAACAGGTGGCATATGGAGGCATGTTCTTTTGACAGGACCATACGTTTTTGCATGCCTTCGTTCGGCCTTTAGCAACTTCCGTTGTTACCCTGTGAGACAACACCACCCAGTTGCCCAAATCAAATATTTGAAGCAGACAAAGTCCATGCATAAAAATGAAGGTAGGGTCACTGTTCCAACCAGCCAACGATTATATCAGGTCAATCTTGCTCCACGCCCTTTGACACGGCATTTTCTTCGTCCATCTTGTCCTTGGCCACACTGGCATTTACTTCCACTATGTTGTTCTCAATAGCCACTTCAGCAGTAGTTTCCACCATCTTGTCCTTAGCCTCATCAGCACTTTCTTCCCCCATCTTGTCTTCTATAGTCACATTACCTTCATCCATCTTGTTTACTTCCTGCACCATATCATCTTTTGACTCAACAGTATCTTCCTCCATCTTATCATTATTCACAGCATCAGTTGCCTCACCATTTTCTTTCTCTGTGCCATCCTTCGCATTATCCAAAACAATATCACCATTGCCAGTTTCAGGAGGGGCTGCATCAGCATTTGCATGGGGTGCATAATATTGCATGGATTGCATCTGTTGCAGAGAAATATGGACGTTGGGATGTCAGTTTTTAAATGTGCCAAATATATGCCGCATAATTAAATTTTACCAAGCAAAGGCTCTACTAGAGAATGTAGTAGTACTAAAGTACCTGGCGAAGATGTTCCAGTCTGAAGTTCACCAAGTGTCCAATATCTTCAACATCAGTAATATAATGAATATTTCCAGCTTCTCCCAAAGGTCGCTCTGTAGACGGAGTGCACTCTTCAAGATTCAAGGCAAGCTTATCGGGCCTTTGGAGTAGAAGCTGGAATGTTGGCTGCAGTTCATAGCATTGTTCAAACAGAGAACGGCGGCAGAACACATACAAACCCAAACGAGCACGGGACATTGCCACAATAAGCCTTCTGACATCACGAAGATGACCCACAAATCGGGTCCGGACAAGAGACAATAAAATAAAATCATTTTGTTGACCCTGGAATTTGTCCACCGTAGTAACCTAAATAATACATATTGAAGTTAAGTTTCAGCACAAAATAGCTGCAAAATGATCAAATATTTGATTGGAAAATTCTGGTTTGTTCTAACTTACCTTGCAAGGTGGCTCAATATTCCATGGCTTGCATCGTCTGCTGATAACATCACGAATAAGAAGCTTCTGACCATTGTAAGTGGTTAATATTGAAATCTTATTGGCAGGGTATCCAATCAGACGCATGTAAATATAGACACTAACAATATACTCAGCCTCCCCTTCATTCTGGTAGAACCAAGGAGAAGGAGCAGACTCGCCTCTGCCACGATAATCAGGAACATCAACCAGCTGATACTCATAAGAGAACCCAGAATTAGCTTTATGGAATATAGCTTCCTCATGTACATAAGGCAGATCTCCCAGTTCTCTGTATCTCCAATTATAAAGCTGAGCAATACTAGGTCTGGCACGACCCTGAGCATTGAGTTCAATATAAGGGACACCAAGGCGAACAAACCTTGTGAAGAGACTCTGGTCCATGTGGCTGTACTTCTGAAAAGCCATGTTCTTCACGACAGGGGGTAACTGATGGTGATCACCAATTAAGATGCAGCGTTTAAGACGAGCATAGCCATCTTCCTGCCGTTGCAGGAGAGTTGGTATAAAAGTCTCTATCTCCAATATCTGTGCACTTTCTTCCATCAGTAAATTGTCATATTTGAAACCCAATTGAAGAAAGTCTCTTCTCTTCAATGCTGCATGAGTACAAGTCATGGCAACAATCTTAGCTTGTTTAGTCATTAGATAATTTGCTCGCTCAGCTGTTGACTTCAGTAACTCAAAAGCCCTGCACTCTTCCAGCTCTTGGAATATCGTAGAAAGATGTTTGAAACATCCTTTGGCTGCATGCATATCTTTCTCAAAGGACTCACCAGTAAACACAGGCTGTGGGGTATCCAAAAAGAACTCAGAAAATGGAAAACGGTCTTTAACAAAAGAGGGATTCTCCTTATTTGGCACACAGGCGGCCAAGAATTGTTCCCAGCGGGCATAAACATGTAATAACCAAAAATATGCAGCATTTTCACATGTGTAGCTCACATCTTCAGGAAGATGAAGGGATCTTGCCAGTTTTGCAACTTCACCAAGCAGCTCTAGTCGCCGAACCAGCATAGCATTTACACGACCTTGACGGCTAAAATCAAGATCAGTTGCCAGTTCTTGCTCACCCTGACCAAGACGAAGAAGGTACCTAGCAGGCACATCCCTCTGAAGAAAGAGTTTACATCAGACAATCAGAGGAAAAATAAACATGCAGCAAAACAAGTACACAGAGCACCCTATATGTTTTGATACGTATATTTGATACATTCATCATCATGAAGTGTAACTCAAACTCCAGCAGTCAGAACACTTGGAATAAGTCAAGAATCAACAGTAGCACAACACTGCATCGACATGAGGCATACATAATCGTTTCATCTAGAAGCCCTCAAGGACCAAGAGATGATATCTGTTCTTCTATTCAAACTCAGTTGATACAACATGTGTTCTATAGCAAGGTACAAAATTAGAATCTTGCACTTCAAAGTGATGGCTACTCAAGTAATTTCCAGTCATACATTGCAGCACCGATAGCTAGTAACTCATCCATATTAAAGAACATCATTTTCAGATAAAACAACCACTGTTTCACACTATCTCTACAAAAGTACAAATATATGACAAGAGTTGAGACAATATTTGGTGCAGTGGCAATACCTGCATTATCTTCTCGAACAAATCATTCAAAGCTTGATTCGAATGGGTTATAATAAGTGTTCTTTGTGAAGGACAGTTATGATATAGAACATTTAATATCTGCACAGCTGTATCTGTTTTTCCCGTTCCAGGAGGACCAACAACCATCGTCAACCCAGGTTGAATACCAGATATTATAGCGCCGACCTACAAATCAAAATTTGAAGTCAAATCAGATATTCATTTATCTTCAAAGCAGCTGTTGGAGTGTCATTGGCTGTGCCGCTTTCTGCAATTCGTAGTTACAAAACCTTATTATAGTGATTCTTGTCGACGGATCGCTATCCATCAAACCCCTTCCTGAGATATGTTTCACACCCCTCCCCCTCTCCCTCTCCTTCTCCTTCTCCCTCTCTGTTGGAGCTGAATGACTCGCCTTCTCTCTCTCTCTTCTCTCTGTTGTTTCTCACAACATGCACAAGTACACAAGCTGTTTCTGTGGTTTGCTGCCTCACACAGCCAAAGCCATCTCTATTGTTGATGCACTACAAGCTTCATTATTCTACATATAGCATCTTCTTATATAGAGGTGTTAGGTCAGTGCTACCGTAGCAAACCTAGACAGCTCATACCTAACAAGATCTGGAAACTACAGCTATTACAGCTCACCTTATCTAATCTTCCTCAACTACTAAGTCAGACCAAAATATCCTAAAAGGGCTATCCTAACATTCTCTCCCTAATCCTTGTGTATCTACTCTCTCCCCCATAATCTTGTCATATGCACTCGCCAAAATCTTTATGCGGATCGCCTGCAAACTCTTGCCTTGAATGACACCTTGTCATGTTGTACTAAGTGGCACGTACAAAAAATGTTCTCCCCCAGTGACCATATATCTACAATGTTCAATTTGTTTCTACGAGGTGTGTGCATGTGATAAGGGCTAAAGATACTGTATTTCTCACAAGAAATGCTTTTAAGGTATCCTGGTATGTTCTGTTTCAAGGATATGCACCACCGGAAATGATGGTTTAGCTTAAGTATCATCCTATCCTGCAGTATTCAGATAAAAAAGTTTTAGTTGAGGACCTAAAAAGTACCTGAGTGGGTGTAAACCTCACTGAGTTCTGGTTAGGTTTATCTTGAGGATATGGCACTGGGTCAGCAGGAATGTAAGTCTCCACCCTTAGTTTTTCTTTCTGAGACCCTTCATCATCAACCATGTTGTTCTTGCTTGCAGTATCAGAGGCATTTACATTGCCGGGTAGAGCATGACTTATTTCCCTCATTTTCTTGGACAACTTGATCCTAAAGGGAGGGCTTGGATGCATGTTTTCTGTACCATCAGTATTGATGAATGTGACCTTCAAATAATGTTAGAGTTAGACCAAATAGATAGAAACGAACATCCACCTCGAGATAACAAGAATTGGATTACAGTAATTACCTGGAAAGCTGGAAAGCTTTGCACAACGTGGCTAGCATCAAGAAAAGTGTCCTTAAAATCTATAGTTTCCAGAAGATCAGGCATATTTATCCACTGTGCGGCAGAAGGATTTCCGTAACCCAAGAATATGTTATGCAACCATTCAGGAACTACACATGTTTCATTCATTAGATCACGTATGGATTCTAGGATAGCTTTGAAATTATTTTCCTTGGGTTTCCTTCTCATTATAATATTAAATGTCCCATAAACATTTTCTGCACCCTTCTCTGCTAACTCAGTAGCATCAATGTGATACTGTGCTGTATCTAAGGCAATTTTAACTGTACGAATCTCACCCTTTGGAGATTTCCACTCATCCCTCTTTACCCTTCCTGTATAGTCATTCATGAGTCCCCCTTCCTCATCACGGATTTCAATCACCTCACAACCACGTACATATTGCAATCCTAACCTTTCAGACACAGTTGATTTTGCAGCCTCCTCAGGGCTAAGAGGTTCAAAAGATGGGCAGATTGACAACAAAAATAACACATCATGCTCTTTCAGAGCATCCCACTCAGATTTTATCTGTGGTCTGTAGCTTGATATGCTAAAAGTAACATCAGCAGTTACAGCAGAAGGCTTAACCTCTCCAATGTTTGGTTGCTTCACTTGTGTGATCCTAAATTCTTTGATTGGAACAGCCATCCTGGACCATCCACGAAAGGAAGTGTCCCCCTCATTGTTGATGTAAGCATGTAGATGAGGAACAGCTTCCTGAATATCTTCGCGAATTTCATATGTTGATTCAAGACGAAAGAGATTAAAATTCCTCAGCAAATAATCATGAAGTGTCAGAAATTGGAGATTGAGTTTTGGGAGGGCAAGACAGCCTTCTCCAGAATAATTGATGCTAGGAACAAGGCTCTCATCCCACATGATCTGTTCATTTGGATAAAGAGGAAGTGCATTAACTGCATCTTTCTGGGATTGACGCTTCTCAAAAAAAGCAACTAGGACCTCGATAAGGAAATCACGCCTTTCAGTCCATGGATCCTTCTCTGAAATTATTTTAAGCTGTTTATAGAAGATATTAGTACATCAAATGACTGTTTTCCAACTTTGTACGCATAACATGTCCAAGTCTAGCACTGATAAGCAATGAGAAATAAAGGAACTACGGAGTGTTTTCTACTTTTTAAAGCTAAATATATGCAAGCATCCACATTTTACTATGTCATTTAGTAGTGCATGCAAACAAGGTAATGGTTGCTGCCATGACGCTGACTTCTCTGATCTACGTGTTATTTACATTACGTTTACTTGACTGCAGTTGCCATTTAATCTGTAACGAATGATGAGGAACATGTATAAAGATGTTTTGTCCTTTTATCCGAGCAGTGGTCTTGTAGGTATGCATGCATTCCATCAGAACTTTCGCGTTAACACTGAACAGCACAACCCAAAAAATAGACCTTCAGTGACAAATAGCAAAAGAGGAAATATATCCAGCTTAAAACCATCTACAGTGCAAGGTGCTTGGAGAGGTGCTTACAAAAATAGACCGGTTTTTGTTTAAGCACCGGTGCTTATTTGTAGAGGGCAGATGCTTAATTAGGCACCTCAGCTATAGAAATAAGCACTGGTGCTTAAGAAAAAAAAACAGTCTATTTTATTAAGCACCTTGCATTGTATTCCCTCCGTCCCATAATATAAGAGCATTTTTGACACTACACTAGCGTCAAAAACGCTCTTATATTATGGGACGGAGGGAGTACATGGTAATGTATTTGAAGGGAATAATACCCAGATAATATTTACAACTAACAGTCACAATCTGGTGGTTATTTTTAAAGAAACAAGAAGCACAGAGAAATGAAATGAACATATAAATTGCTCACCTTATTGCAAACCAGATCTTGCAGTTCCATATCTGACAAGACAAGCAGCTTCTTTGTTAAATCAGCACGCTTATGGATTGAACCAATATTACACAAGGCAAGGTCTCGCAACTGCATCAATTGACAAATGAAGAGAAATTATACTATTTGCCTTCAGTAATAACTAGTACCCACCGGCCACCCCTACCCAAAATGTAGTCTTATGTTTGTCATAAGTGAAACCTTTTTATTTGTATTAGAACTAATCTTGTCATATACCAAAGAAATGCATGCATGAGAAGGAAAAAGTCAAATTGAGTTGGATGTTGAGGGACATCATGAAACCTTAGCCAAGAAGAATATGATGTCATGGCATATGTCATCACTCAATAGTTATCCCTAACTATATATGAGTTGTCATCTACTTGGGTACGAGTTGTGCAATAGGTGAACTAGATATGAGCTGTACCACTGTAGCAATGTTGGTTGCTGTAGCAGGCCGGTCGCTGCAACCCTGTCCCTACAGCCTCTACAGAATGAGAGTCCTGGGTGAGAGCTAGTAGCAGTTGAGATATCTAATAAAGCTTCCCACTAGTAGTAGCTCTTTGTGTGTGTGTGTGAAGCACATCTCTTTAGAGAGTCCTGGGTGAGAGCTAGAGAAAAGCTAGTGATTCTAACAATTGGTATCGTAGCTAGAGCTAGCAGTTCTAATATGTTGGACCAAGTGTGTAGAAAAAAAAAATCAGCATCTATAATACCAAACCAATACTAATAGATACATCCTGAAATATATTCTCAGTGTATTTATTTGGTATTATAGATATCAATATTTATTTCTACAAACTCGGTCAGACTTTAAAAAGTTTGACTTAGGACACAACAAATAAGTCTTGCATTTTGGATGGAGGGAGTATTATCAAGGAAATCAGTGTAAAGAATTTGTAACAGCATAAATAATAAGGCAGACACCTTAGGCACTTGTTTGAATGCTAGCAGCTGAAAAGCTTGGAAACGAGAATAGTGAGCCTGCAAGACATCATCATCACTAAGCTGTGTCCCAGAATGATCATTAATCTCAAAGCCTTCGTAGAACTGAAGTAAGTCCACCAATTGTGCAAAAAGACGCCCCTTTTCATGAGCATAAAGCATGCTTAAGTGGCACTTGGCAACAACAGCAACATCAGCGATAAGCGGCCTTAGAAATCTGCATATTAAACAACATTAATGGAGAACATATATACATAATTACAATACTACATACAGAATACATTATACATGGAAAAATAAAATTTGGCTAACACTGTCAGTTGCCAGCAAGGTTTAACAGAACCAAGATGTTTCACTTTATGAATGCAGTTAGATGTTGCTAGATAAAGAAAGGAAGTACCTTCACAAGAATGTAAAAGAAATACAAATGAGAACATGTTTATGTCATGTGCATGGTTAAAAAAGGGTGCAACGACCAAGGGGCCACCTGCCCTTGCTTGGCAGGACTTGGAGCTCTTCCCCCATGCCACGCCTCAAGGCTCCAAGGCATGGATGAGAGAAGAGAGAGAACTTCTAACTATTATTTCCTTGTCCAGATGCACATGCATGAATCTCCCAATTAAGAGACTTAGGCATTGTACAGAATATGTTTTATATAAACCAGGAAAACGGTTCAACAGAATAAAATCTTGTTTGCCTATGATCACTAATCCACGTATATAGGAAACTTGGTTCTCCAAAACCCTGGATTTCAGGTTTGTGGGAAATCGAATATTATCCATTTTTCCAAAATCGTGATCGCTATATACATGATCGTAACTGCTTCCCCCTCCGACTGCTCGTTTCCCAACAGCTTCGTGGCGCCAGTTTTGCGTTCTTTGCCGCTCACCTCCAGCCTCGACATGGCCGCCGTCAGGGTGGCCGGCATCAAGCACTCCCTTGAGATCTGCGCTTCCAGGTACGGATGCGCCTGGACGGCCAGCGTCGAGGGGCGGCGGACCTGCGAATGAGCTCGACCCGAGCAGAACCTATGTGGTGCCGAGAGGGATGCTCTGGACGTCCGGCATCAAGGGACGGCGGACCTGCAGGATGAACTCGAGGAGCAGTTCTACCCGCGCAGATCCTATGCGGGGCCGACAAGGGATGCTCCTGGACAGCCAGCGTCAAGGGGCGGTGGACCTGCGGGATGGACTCGAGGAGCAGGCGAGCAGCTCCCCAAGCAGAGCCTATGCGGGCCGACGAGGGACGCTCCTGTACGGCAAGCGCCGAGGGGCGGCAGACTGCGGGATGAACGCGAGCAGCAGCTCTCCTTGTGCAGAGCCTATGGGCGACCAGGGAAGCCTCTGCGCGCGAACTCGTCGAGGCTGACCCATCCGGAGGAGTGCACCGGCATCGCAAAGAAAGGGGAGGAGTGCACCGGCGTCTACAGGCTGAGAACAAACTACAGAAGAAGAATCGCAAGTGGAGCTTGCGAAGCCATCAGCAATGGCCAAAATTGGGGTTAGTACTCCCTCCGGTCCTTTTTACTCCGCGTATTAGATTTGTGTCAAGTCAAACTTTGTAAACTTTGACCAAATTTATATTAAAAAATATCGACATCTGCAATACCAAATATATATACTATGAAACTACACTTCATAATGAATCTAACAATATTGATTTGGCATTGTGAATGTTGATACTTTTTTATACAAGTTCGGTCAAAATAGAGATACTTTGACTTCGGACAAAACTTATATGAGACTAAAAAGGACCGGAGGGGGTAAGAGAGAGAAGGTCACAGAAGGAAGCTAATTGTTATCTATCCAAACAAGGAAATATACAAGCCAGTTTTACCCTTTTCCAAACCCAAACATGTTATTGTGTAAATCGGTAATCCAGAAATCAATTAGTAAAACTGATTTTGCTAAAACCCTGCTACAAACTCGTTTTCCATATCCCGCCTGCTATCCAAACAACCACTTACCAAACAATCTTGGCAAACCAAGAAAAGCACCTCTTAGTGAGATCTAATCAAATAAGTAATGCAATTGTATCTCGAGTATGAAACCAAAAGGTGACAGTTAAATCTTATCTAATCAAAACAGCTGAACTGTACTGTAGTCTATAACAGTTTCATGGATATGAAAAGAGCAAGCACGACTAGCAAATCACAAAAATGATCTCTAGTTGTCACAATACATGGACAAAGAACAACAGGAAGATTAACACCATAGACAACAGTAAAATATCTGGAGTTACAAATGCTCGTGGTGGAAAGGATCATAACAACTTATGTGTATGACTTTATTTCATATGCAAGGGGGCTTTGAAATCTGTATTGTCAAAGGAGAGAGACAGTTATTCTGAAATAAATTGCACCTGAGTCTAACTCAAATGGGACACCGTTTAAATTTAGTAACTTGAGAGATGAAACTCCCTAGGCCTCTAACACATACTCCCTCCGTTCGGAATTACTTGTCCAAAAAATGAATGTATCTAGATGTATTTTAGTTGTAGATACATCCATTTTTATTCATTTTTGTGACAAGTAATGCCGAACGGAGGGAGTAGATTGCACCTTAGTCCTTAACATAGATGCTATGTTTCATAAGGACCTGCAAGTCTGACCTGAATCAATCAGACCAAGTGAAGAAGGATGTTGAGTTCCCAGGTTCTTTGATTTAAGTGGAACACACTTGAAATGTTGAATAACCTAGAGTGCAATTTGCTCGCATATACTAGTCAAAGATGCAGCTTGATGCTACCAGTGACAAAAGTGTACGCATACTACCTTCTCGTAGGAAGCTGGCTCAACATATCAATCAGAAATTCCATGAATCTTTCACAATACAAGACACTAGAATTATCAACCTGCCCACTAAGTGATTCATTAAAGACAGATTCTTCTCCACCATCTTGACTAGATAATATGACCTTTGAATCAAGAACCTACAGAAGTTTCATGGTGAGGGTTAAGCACAATCCATATGTAGAAACACTATTAAATTGGAACAATTTTCAAGGTGTACCTCCAGGAATTCTTCCATTAGGTTCCTAAGGAATTTATTCTCAAGCATTTCTGAAGAATTACCAGTTTTCCCAGCCTTTTTTCCTTCCTTTGCTTCTTTTCTTTTAATTTTTGTCCACTTCTTAATCAATTCAGGATTAAGGCAAAGCTCCATCTGTAGATGTTTGAAACAATAAGGAACTATGAGAAGCACAAACAAGCTAGTCTGAGGGGAGAAAAACTTTGAATTACCTGAAGTCGTCCAAAAGAAAGAGTATGCCACAACTTTAAGCTTACCACCTGGAGTATAGTTTCCCGGACAATTTCATCCTCCAAACTCTGCAGTAAAGCATGAGTTAAGGGGGCATGGAGAGCATGCGCAAATTAAACAACAGTACATAAATGAGCAGCCTCCACACAGCCAACTTCGAAGTCATTAGAGCAGGGATTCATAACCTTAAACAACCAGTGCATATATAACAATTTGATAGAAAGTTGTGAGGAAATACATGTCAAACAACATAGCAACCCACATTGTGGTATTTGAAAGATAATGCTAATTTCCCTTCATTTTCGTAGAGCGTGTAGTAAATACCTGAAATGCGTTTATCATAAACAAGAGGTAGTTTGTCTTCTCTGCCATACTAACATCCCTATCCTGCAGACAACATAAGGACAAGACAAAATTCAGCAAAAATGTGGGAAGATATCCATTTGTTCATTTGAAAAAACATAAACATAAGATTCAGCATGGAACTGAATAGGCAATAAAACTGTTTGCCTCACAGTAAGCAGAAGTATGGAAAAAAGTAAGTAAACGGATACAGAGATCAATCAACGCATGGTTTACATTGAATCTACAAAAAATCAACACCAAGCATCAGGAAAAACTTCAGTCCACAATTAACAGGTGCTCAGGGGACAAACACATCATTCCATACTACTAACTTCTCATGTTTTGTCAGGATATTCCACATTCCCAAGAACACTGAGAAAATACATTCTGGCCAGTGACTACTCAGTAAATCTCATAAATCAAACACAATTCTGGTAGTTGCAGCACACAAAATGCAAGTTTGGTCCCACTGAGCCTATGACTACCTCTACTGGTTGCTACCAACCACTAAGCTCGTCCTAACAAAATCTCGCCCAGAGCAATCTGCTGAACATAGACCAAAACCGCCTTTGTTGAAAAAGTTCCACCAAAAACTACTGAAAGTAGAGACACAAAGAGAAACCAAATTTCATTGTTTTGCTAATTATGCTTCTCCAGCCTACAGAGGCTCTGTTTTACTAGAAATACATTCATAGGCAAAGCATAGTGAGCAAATGGACAAGTGTATCAAAAAAATTGAGTGGCAAGTGCATCAAATTGAACACGCCTCTTCCTTCAGCTTGAGAACGCGCCATAGGAAGCCTTTGAACGCGTCCTTCCGGGCATGGAAGGATGTCCATACCGCCACATTCTCTCGAAACTGCACACAAAATCCAAACCATGTCAGACCCTACAAATAGCAGAGAAATAAGCTACCATTGATTGGTAA
>NC_057803.1:268799960-268800721 GCF_018294505.1 Triticum aestivum | reverse complement strand
AGGATCATGGACATGACGTGCTCAAAGGACGCGTCATCTGGATCGAAGTGCGGCCAAAGGTAGTTCTCGAGGTACTGGCTGACCTCCAGGATCATGACACGGTGAAGCGGGACCGTCTTGCGACCGCGGCCCTCCACACGGAGCTCAGTGGCGTAGATCTCCCTTACGAGGTCAGCATCGAAGGCGGCGGCGGCTGCTGGCGAGCCCCAGTGCTCCGCGGCAGCGCGGGTGAGGCGGTCGCGCTGGATGTCGAGGAGTGTGATGGAGACGCCAGTGGAGGCGGGGGGCTTGTCAGGTGCCGCTGAGGTGGAGACTTCGGCGGGGAGCGGGTACTCGGCGGCGCGGGGGTGCCGGAACTCGAAGACGCCGGTGCCGTAGACCTTCGGCATGGCCGCAGTTTGCGAGGTTTAGGGTTTCTCTGACAGGTTGGTGCGGACTGCGGAAGGAGGGTATGGGTGAGAGAGAGATTTGAGAAGGCCTAAGGCCAACTTCCACACGACCACAAACCAACATCCGTTTTGTCCAGATTCTGTCCGTTTTGAATGGTAACAGGTGGCAAAATAGATCGACCGACGTGTTAAGTTGGAGGCGTCCAACGCACCGCGACCTTAAAATGTTCGCCTCGTCCATATGCCTCAACCGCACGCGAGCTTGCGCTCTAGCTCCGACGTTGTAGCCGCCGCTGCCGAGCTCGCCCGCTCCGCCCCGCACCTGTCCGTGCCACCGCCGCGTGCCGCGCCCGCTCGCGGCCGCCCGCACCC
>NC_057803.1:266904534-266913904 GCF_018294505.1 Triticum aestivum | reverse complement strand
CGCTCTGACAGGCCGGGCGCGGCGGCGGGATTTCGTCCGCTAGGAGACGGACATGTCCGGTGGCGGCGGGGCTGATTTCTAGGTTAGGGGAAGAGAAGATCCGGGAATTTCGGGAGAGGATCTATATATAGGCATAGAGGGAGCTAGGAAGCTCCAAATGGAGTGCGGTTTTTGGCCACGCGATCGTGATCGAACGACCGAGATGATGCAGAGATCTTAGGTGGGTTTTGGGCCAAATTGGAAGGTGTTGGGCTGCAACACACACGAGGCCTTCTCGGTCCCTCGGTTAACCGTTGGAGTATCAAACGAAGTCCAAATGGCACAAAACTTGACAGGCGGTCTACCGGTAGTAAACCAAGGCCGCATGACAAGTCTCGGTCCAATCCGGAAATGTTTAACCCCCACACATGAAAATAGGTAGAAAGGGGCACCGGAGGAGATAGGAGCGCCGGAATGCAAAACGGACAACGGGGAAAATGCTCGGATGCATGAGACGAACACGTATGCAAATGCAATGCACATGATGACATGATATGAGATGCATGAGAAAGGCAACAACACACGGAGACAAAAACCTGAACCCGAGGAAATAAAATAACTTAGCGCCTGAAATGGCAAGAGTTGGAGTACATATAAGGTAAATTACATCCGAGGTGTTACAACACTCCACCACTACGAAAGGATCTCGTCCCGAGATATAGGACTAGAACAACGCCGGGTACTCGGAACGGAGGTGATCCTCGCGTTCCCAGGTGGCTTCACGGTCGGAATGGTGTGACTACTTGACTTTGAGGAATTTGATTGACTTATTGCGAGTCTTGTGTTCAGTCTCTTCAAAAATAGCAACTGGGTGCTCTCGATAAGAAAGGGCTTCTTGGAGATCAATGTCCTCAAAGTTGACGGTGCGGTCAGGGGTCTTGAAGGACTTGCGGAGCTGAGAGACATGGAACACGTCATGCACATTTGCAAAGTTTGAAGGAAGCTCGAGTTGATAGGCGAGATCGCCTCTCTTGCTAACGATCTTGAAAGGACCCACGTATCTAGGGGCAAGCTTCCCTTTGATACCGAAGCAACGAGTACCTTTCATTGGAGAGACGTGGAGGTAAACATGGTCTCCGATCTCGAAAACCAAATCACGATGCTTACTATCATAGTAGCTCTTCTGGTGCGATTGCGCTACTTTGAGGTTATCTCGAATGACTTTGCACATTTCCTATGACCCTGTGATCAAGTCATTTCCAAGAAGTTGACGTTCATCGGTCTCTGACCAGTTAAGAGGAGTACGACACTTCCTGCCATAGAGAATTTCGAATGGGGCCTTGCCCGAACTTGCTTGAAAACTGTTGTTGTAGGAGAATTCGGCATATGGAAGACAATCTTCCCACTTCATACCGAAGGAGATAACGCAAGCCCTGAGCATATCTTCGAGAATCTGATTGACACGCTCAACTTGACCGCTAGTTTGAGGATGGAAATCTGTGCTGAAGCGGATGTTGGTGCCCATGGCCTTCTGAAAAGAATCCCAAAACTTGGAGGTAGAGATGTTGCCACGGTCTGAAGAGATCAACTGTGGAATGCCGTGTAGAGAGACAATCCGAGAGGTATAAAGCTCCGCCAATTGAGCTGCAGTGATAGACTCTTTGATAGGCAGAAAGTGAGCCACTTTAGTGAGCTTGTCGAGGACAACGAATATAGCATCATTGCCACGCTTGGACTTTGGAAATCCCGTCACGAAGTCCATCTCAATGTGGTCAAACTTCCATTCTGGAATGGCAAGAGGTTGGAGGAGACCAGCTGGTCGTTGGTGTTCTGCCTTCACTCTTCTGCAGACATCACATTCATTCATGAACTGAGCAATCTCGCGCTTCATTCGAGTCCACCAATAAGCCTGCTTAAGGTCCTGGTACATCTTCGTACTCCCAGGGTGGATGGATAGGAGTGAATTGTGAGCCTCATTCATAATAACTTTACAAAGGTCACCTTTAGGCACAACAATACGATCCTCGAAGAAGAGAGTATCCTTGTCATCAAGGCGATAGCACTTGTACTTGGGTTGACTCTTGGCAATCCCAATCTTCACCTTCTTCACCATAGCATCAAGAAGTTGAGCCTCGCGAATCTGATCTTCCAAAGTAGGAGAGACTAGAAGGTTGGCGAGGAAACCTTGAGGAACAACTTGCAAATTGAGTTTGCGGAAAGCTTCACAAAGCTCGGGTTGGTAAGGCTTGATAATCAGACTGTTGCAGTAAGCCTTCCTGCTCAAAGCGTCAGCAATCACATTGGCCTTGCGTGGAGTATACTCGATACTCGGATTATACTCTTGAATCATTTCGACCCAACAAGTCTGCCTGAGGTTGAGATTAGGCTGAGTGAAGATGTACTTGAGACTCTTGTGGTCAGTGAAGATGTCCACTTTTCTTCCCAATAAGAGATGTCTCCAAGTCAAAAGAGCATGCACAACTGCCGCCAACTCGAGGTCATGAGTGGGGTAGTTCTTCTCGTTGGGCTTCAACTGGAGAGAGGTATAAGCCACAACTTTCTTCTCTTGCATCAACATTGCACCAAGACCTTGAAGAGAGGCATCGCAGAAGACGTCGAACGGTTTGGATTCATCAGGGGGAGTCAGAACTGGAGCAGTGACCAATTTCTCTTTCAAAGTGTTGAAAGCGATGTCACATTCCGGAGACCAAACATACTTGACGTGCTTCTGGAGAAGGTTTGAAAGAGGCTTCGCGATCTTTGAAAAGTTCTCAATGAACCTTCGATAGTAGCTTGCGAGACCAAGGAAGCTGCGGAGTTACTTCACGTTCTGAGGTGGTTCTCAATTCACAATTGCAGACACCTTCTCAGGATTCACCGCTATGCCCTTGGCGGAGATGATATGCCCAAGATAAAGAACCTCATCGAGCCAAAACTCGCACTTTGAGAACTTGGCGTAGAACTGATGTTCTCTGAGCTTATCGAGCACCAAACGCAAGTGCTTGGCATGATCTTCCTTGTTCTTCAAAAAGACCAGAATGTCATCCAGGTAGACCAAGACAAAGTCATTTGTGTAGGCATTGAAGATGAAGTTCATCATGCGAGAGAAAGTCGGAGGAGCGTTGATGAGGCCAAAAGACATGACAGTGTATTCATATGAACCATAGCTTGTTCTGAAAGCCGTCTTGGGAATATCTTGCTCACGGATTCGAATCTAGTGATAGCCCATACGGAGGTCAAGCTTGGAGAATAATTGGGCACCTTTGAGTTGTTCGAACAGCTCATTGATGTTGGGAAGTGGGAACTTGTTCTTGATAGTCCTCTTGTTCAATGGACGGTAGTCAACACAAAGTCGGTTCGTTCCATCCTTCTTCTTCACAAAAAGAACTCCACAACCCCATAGAGAAGAACTAGGTTGGATGAGACCCATTCGCCCTTGAATATCAAGTTGCTTCTTCAGCTCCTTCAATTCTTTAGGTCCATGCTTGTAAGGACGTTTGCAAACATGTTCTGTGCCAGGATCAAGATCGATGACGAATTCGACTGGCCGGTGCGGAGGCATTCCTGGAAGCTCTTCTGGAAAGACGTCTTGATATTCGCAAACGACTGGAATTTGAGAGATGGCATCCAGTTCACCCTTCTCATTGAGAGAAAACAGACGGATGGTATCATCACGAGCGGCAAAGACAATTACATCCTCAGACGAATGAGTTAATTGAATCTGCCTGGCCGCACAATCAAGCTGAGCCTTGTGCTTAGAAAGCCAATCCATTCCGAGAATAAGATCAATATCCGAGTTACCAAGGACCATTCGAGAAGAAAGAAACTTGTAGTCGACCAAAGTGATAGAAAAATCTGGAACCTCCAGACTTGCACTCAAACGTTTGCCAGGAGAAACGATATCCATTTGTTTGCCCAAATGAGAAGAAACGAATTCATTCTTGGCAAAAAAATGGCTTTGACATGAAACAATGCGATGCACCAGTATCAAAAAGTACTTTTGCAGGAACATCGTTAACAGGAAGGTTACCCATGATGACATCTGACAAGTCCTATGCCTGAGTTGCATTCATCAAGTTGACCTTGGCGTGCTTGGGGTTATGCTTGACCACAGCTGTACTTGCCGATCTCACAGGAGGAGGAGGAGGGAGACGCCTCTGATTGAAGCATTTGTTGGCATAGTGACCCTTCTGTTGGCACTTGTTGCACGTGACCTCTGAAAGCGGACGGTGATATGGAGCACTCGATCTTGGAGCTTGAGACAAAGTCTTGTTCTGAAAGCCAGGGTTGGGTGGGTGGGAAGATCCACTGCCACCTTTGCTCTTCTGCTGATAAGGCTGACGGAACAGAGGAGGAGGAAGCCAATACTTATGCTGCTTAGCCACTTGAGTTGAGGAAGAAAGAGTAGCATCTCTGACTCGCTTCTTGGAAGCATCGCGCTTCAGTTGGGCAGTCTCTTGCTTCATTGCCATGTTGTAAAAATCATCGTACCTCCTGGGCTCAAAGAGGACAAGAGCTAGCTAGATTTCTTCTCTGAGACCACCCCTGAACTGGTATATCATGCTCTTCTCGTCAGGGACGTCCTGCTTAGCAAAACGGGCGAGCTTCTGAAACATCTTGTTGTACTCGTAGACAGACATAGAGCCTTGCTTCAGGTTGCGGAATTCCTCATGCTTGCTTTCAACCACGCTCTAAGGAATATGATGAGCTTTGAAGTCTTGACGGAATTCATCCCAGGTAATCACACGGCCTCCTCTGGAATCTTTGTACTGCTGAAACCATTCTGCAGCTTGGTCTTTGAGTTGGAAGGAAGCTAACTTGACAAAGTCCTCAGGCCTGGCGTTACTGCACTCGAAATGCTTGCCTATGTCCACGAGCCAACCATCAGCGTTTGTTGCCTCAACACAATTGCTGAAGGTCTTTGGCTGGTTAGCAAGGAACTGGTTGAGTGTAGCAAAGTGATTCTGATTGTTGCCTTGGTTTCCTTGATTGAGCTCTTGAAGAAGTTGCATGATCAGCTGCGTGTTTGCATTGGTAGCGGCCATCACCGCTTGCCATGCCTCCGGAGGTGGAGGTGGTGGTGGCGGATCAGGATTTGGAGTCGTGCGCGTTGGAGGAGCCATCCTGAAGAGGTTGACATCCATTAGCACATTGATAGACAAATATTGAAGCTGAATCAAACAGGTTGAAATTGCAACATATAGTCTTCACATCCAAACAAAATGAACGAATGCATTCCAATAGAAATGGTCACATATCCATAAATTGAGAAGCCACTTAGAATTGAGGTAGAAGAAAAAAAACAACAAGGTACGGAACAAGAACGAATACTCGGTAAGGATCACCTAATCTCAAACCAAATATCCATGGAAGAAGAACTAGAGCTACAAGAATCCCCACCTATGAAACTCTCGAACCTTTCCGGTTATGCAATCAGGTGTTGGGGATACAGGGAAGCATAATATCTCACCCAAATCTAACAAATCCTACATCCAGTTGTATCCATCCTTCAACACATAACCGAGAAAAACTTCGGAAATCGTCTACCTCAACCTTCGAAAAGCATCCGTTATACAAGTTATGGCAATACTCCTGAACTCCCGCCCCAGTACTGGGTGGCATCGAGGTTATCTCACCAACAACTGCATAAAAGAGATTTTCGATGTCGGCGAACCTAAACTCAGGTATTCCAGAACTGCAACGATAAAATTGTGACGACAACACCTCGGAGCTTAACTCCCCGGGACACTGCCACAACCCCTAAATGACAGGAGGCACCAAGAACAATGTTCTCGTCACAAATAGATCGGAACGATTCCAAGATACCCGCGTGATCCTAAATTTTTTTAGTGAAATTTGAGAAGAGAAGAGTCAAAACTCTACGTCAGGATGCCTTACCAGAGCGATGAAGGGACTGGGGAGTAAAAAGAATTCCTAAAATCTTCGATATATATAATCCTAAATGACTCAAAACATTTTTTCTAGACTCAACAACGCCAGCTATTCGATCAAGCAGGGGGGGCTACTAAGGTCGGGGAAGGCTCTGATACCAACTTGTAACGCCCTCGATGCAGCTATATCTCCTATGTGTCGAAGCACGACTTAGAGGCATAACCGCATTGAAAGCAATGTCGCAAGTAAGGTAATCTTCACAACAACCCATGTAATATAGATAAAAGGAGTAAAGGATACATAGTTGGCTTACACTTGCCACGTCACACAAATACATGAATAACATTACAATCATCCAATTCACTCATGGTCCGACTACGGTACCAAAATAAAAGATCAACCCCAACATGCGACACGGTCCCGATCGCCCCAACTGGGCACCACTACTGATCATCAGGGAAGGACACATAGTAACGGCGTGAGTCTTCGTCGAACTCCCACTTGAGCTCAAGCGCATCATCTGGAACGGAATCATCGGCCCCCGCATCTGGTTTGGAAGTAATCTGTGAGTCACGGGGACTCAGCAATCTCGCACCCTCGCGATCAAGACTATTTAAGCTTATAGGTAAGGCAAGGTAATATGTGGAGCTGCAACAAGCGACTAGCATATATGGTGGCTAACCTATTCGCAAAAGAGACCGAGAAGAGGAGGCAAAGCACGAACGAAGAACTATAGAACAACCTACGTCAAACATTACTCCAACACCGTGTTCACCTCCCGGACTCCGCCGAGAAGACACCATCACGGTAACACACGCAATTGATTCATTTTAATTAAGTTAAGGTTCATGTTATCTACAACCGGACATTAACAAATTCCCATCTGCCCATAACCGCGGGCACGGCTTTCGAAAGTCCAAATCCCTACAGGGGAGTCCCAACTTAGCCCATCACAAGCTCTCACGATCAACGAAGGATATTCCTTCTCCCGAGACATTCCGGTCAGCCTCGGCATCCCGGTTCTACAAGACATCCTTGACAATGGTAAAACAAGTCCAGCAACACGGCCCAAATGTGCCGACAAATCCCGATAGGAGCTGCACATATCTCGTTCTTAGGGCACACTCAGATAGGTCAAGCTACGAGTAAAACCAACCCTCGAGTTTCCCCGAGGTGGCCCCACAGGCTACTCAGTTTGGACCAACACTCAGACGAGCACTGGCCCAGGGGGGTTTAAAATAAGATGACCCTCGGGCTCCAAAAACCCAAGGGAAAAAGAGGCTAGGTGGCAAATTGTAAAACGAAGGTTGGGCATTGCTGGAGGAGTTTTATTCAAGGCGAACTATCAAGGGGTTCCCATTATCACCCAGCCGCGTAAGGAACGCAAAATCCGGGAATATAACACCGATATGATGGAAAACTAGGGCGGCAAGAGTGGAACAAAACACTAGGCAAAAGGCCGAGCCTTCCACCCTTTACCAAGTATATAGATGCATTAAGATAACAAGATAATATGGTGATATCCCAACAATAAACAATGTTCCAACAAGGAACGATCTCCAATCTTCACCTGCAACTAGCAACGCTATAAGAGGGGCTGAGCAAAGCGGTAACATAGCCAATCAACGGTTTGCTAGGACATGGTGGGTTAGAGGTTTGACATGGCAATTTGGGAGGCCTGAAAAGCAAGTGGTAGGCATCATAGCATAGGCATAGCAAAAGAGAGAGCATCTGGCAAGCAAAGATAGAAGTGATTTCGAGGGTATGATCATCTTGCCTGCAAAGTTGTCAGAGTTGACTTGATCGTTGTAAGCCAACTCAACGGGCTCCTCGTTAGCAAACTTGTCTCCTGGCTCTACCCAAACAAGACAAACAAGCAAAAGGAACACAATCAACCACGTGCAAAGCTCAAACAAACATGATGCAAACATGGTATGCTATGTGGGATGCGATATGTGATGCATATGCAAGATTTGACAAGGAATGATTGAACCTGACCTCAACTTGGAAATCCAAGAGTGCCACTGGAAAGGTGAGGTGATTTCGATTGAAATCGATATAAAGATCACCGGAATCGGATGCACGGTTTGGAAATGGCAAGCAAAACAAATATGGCACCGGTCTGCGATAAACAGCAAGTAGCCATCTAAATGCATCAAGGTAATTATGCTACAACACTCAAACATGACAACAAAATACATGGCAGGGATCCACTCATGATGCTTGACAAAATATGAACACTGAGCTACGACCAATTCTTCCATTAACAGGTTCAAACAAGCATGGCAAAAATGCAAATGATAAACAGGTTTCAGACTTAGTGAAATGAACACAAGTCTGGAATTTAACATCAGGTAGCACACTTTGGAGCATGAAAACTACATGCTACAGGAACTTAACATGGCAAATAAAGGCATGACATGAAGCTACTCAAAGCAATTAACAAAAGTCCCTTAATTACCTTGAGCCAAAAGGGATCAGAAAATACAATTGCAAGCATGTGAACATGGCAAAAACATAAACAGATCTCAAACTTAGTGAAAAACTGGAGCATGCAAATCTGTTAACGAGTAGGCATGTTTACGAGTTCGATGCACTCACTACAGAGCATGGCATGACAAACTAAGCATACACCCATCAAGAATACATATCATAGAAGCTAGACATGGCAAGAACAACAACATAGAATGCACGGATCAATAACAACATCCTCGACAAAATTGCTAACAAGTCAACAATCTGCCAGGATTCACGAAATAGCAAACGTAGAGCTCGATTGGCTCAAGCTAGGGTGCTCCATAATTGCAAACAAATACACGGATGGATAGAGCACCACAATATTAACAAATCATCCTTACTGATCATCCTCAAAAAAGGCACGGATCACTAGGAAACAACCTGAACATATGGCATACCGACAAAAACAGAACAAGGACTTGGAGAAATTCTAAGTCCCTGAAATCAGCATTAACGAATGCACTACTTTGCAAGCTTGTGCTAGTCAACACACATATCACAAAAATACATGGTAAGCACCTCTGTAAATATGGAATGGCATATAACAAAACTCATGTAGAGCTCAGGAGCATATCATGCACACATTAATCATGGCAAAAATGACAAATAGCTATTTGATGCAGCAGATCTGACAATTTTATCATATAGCCCTCTTCCAACAGCATTTCTAGCATCAAGATGAGCTCAAATGAAAATGATGCAATGAGATGAAATGATGTACTCTCCAAAGCGAACATTTTGATATGCTACATGCGCAAATCGAAGCTACGGATGCGGAGTTACGACATGATGAAAAACGCAAATAAATTAGGGTTCCGGGGGAAAGTCAACCGTCCGAAACTCAGATCTAGATCTGGATCACTATACCAGGCGCACGCGGACCGAGGTTGAGCGTCGCCGGAGAAGAAGAGGCCGGCGGGGGCGTGGTCGCCGGACCGACTGGACGGCGCCGGCGTCGGAGAGGAGGCGTGGAGGTGCACGA
>NC_057803.1:266847976-266904117 GCF_018294505.1 Triticum aestivum | reverse complement strand
CTCTCCCTGGGCCTCGCGGGCCGCGGCAGAGGAGGCCGGCCGGGGACACGTGTCGCGCTCTAACAGGCCGGGCGCGGCGGCAGGATTTCGTCTCTAGGAGACGGACATGTCCGGTGGCGGCGGGGCTGATTTCTAGGGTTAGGGAAAGAGGAGATCCGGGAATTTCGGGAGAGGATCTATATATAGGCATAGAGGGAGCTAGGAAGCTCCAAATGGAGTGCGGTTTTTGGCCATGCGATCGTGATCGAATGACCGGGATGATAGAGAGATCTTAGGTGGGTTTTGGGCCAAATTGGAAGGTGTTGGGCTGCAACACACACGAGGCCTTCTCGGTCCCTCGGTTAACCGTTGGAGTATCAAATGAAGTCCAAATGGCATGAAACTTGACAGGCGGTCTACCGGTAGTAAACCAAGGCCGCATGACAAGTCTCGGTCCAATCCGGAAATGTTTAACTCCCACACACGAAAATAGGTAGAAAGGGGCACCGGAGGAGATAGGAGCACCGGAATACAAAACGGACAACGGGGAAAATGCTCGGATGCATGAGACGAACACGTATGCAAATGCAATGCACATGATGACATGATATGAGATCCATGAGAAAGGCAACAACACACGGAGACAAAAACCTGAACCCGAGGAAATAAAATAACTTAGCGCCGGAAATGGCAAGAGTTGGAGTACATATAAGGTAAATTACATCCGGGGTGTTACAGCCAGCCCGACACTGGCTGAACAACCTGCCTGAAAACTCCATTGGCAGCTGGGAGGAGTTCAAAGAAGCCTTCCTTGACAACTTGCAAGGTACATATGTTCGAACTCTGGATGCCGATGACTTAACTCACATAATTCAACAGCCCGGAGAGTCAGCCAGGAAATTCTGGTCTAGGTTCTTAACCAAAAAGAACCAGATCGTCGACTGTCCGGATGCCGAAGCCCTAGCGGCCTTTAAACATAGCATCCAGGATGAATGGCTCACCCGACACCTCGGCCAAGAAAAGCCGAAGTCCATGGCAGCCCTCACAACACTTATGACCTGCTTTTGCGCGGGCGAAGATAGCTGGCTAGCCCGTAGCAATAACAATGCAGGCGAACCTGGCACTTCGGAAGCCAGAAATAGCAACGGCAGGCACAAGCGTCGAAACAATGGTTACAATACCGATGACATGGCAGTCAACGCCGGATTCAGTGGCTCAAAGTCCGGTCAGCGGAAGAAGCCATATAAAAGAAATAATCAGGGCCCTTCCAGCTGGACCGCATACTCGATCGTCCATGTCAGATCCATGGCACCCCCGATAAACCAGCCAATCATACTCACTGGAGTTGTTGGGTCTTCAAACAAGCCGGCAAGTTAAATGCCGACGACAAGGAGAAGGGGTCGCAAAGCGAGAACGACGACGAGGAGCTCCGTCCACCGAACACATGTGGGACAGAAGAAGTTTCCCCCTCAAATCAAAACGGTGAACATGATATATGCTGCCCATATTCCCAAGAGGGAGCGCAAGCGCGCGCTCAGGGACGTCTATGCGATAGAGCCAGTCACCCCAAAACTCAACCCATGGTCGTCATGCTTGATCACCTTTGATCGCAGGGACCACCTGACCAGTATGCGTCATGGCGGTTCAGCTGCACTGGTCCTCGACCCAATAATTGATGGATTCCACCTCACACGAGTCCTCATGGACGGCGGTAGCGGCCTCAACCTGCTCTATCAGGATACTGTGCGCAAAATGGGCATCGATCCATCAAGGATCAAGCCCACCAAAACTACCTTTAATGGAGTTATACCAGGTGTAGAGGCCCGCTGCTCGGGCTCAATTACATTGGAGGTCATCTTCGGATCTCCAGACAACTTCCGAAGCGAAGAGTTAATCTTCGATATCGTCCCCTTCCGCAGCGGCTATCACGCACTGCTCGGACGAACCGCGTTTTCCTAATTCAATGTGGTGCCTCACTATGCTTATCTCAAGATCAAGATGCCCGGACCACACTTTGTCATAACAGTCAATGGAAACACGGAGCGCTCCGTCCATACCAACGAGCACACCGCTGCCGTGGCAGCAGAGGTGCAGAGCGGCCTTCACAAGAAGAACCTTAATCCGGCGGCCATGCTCCCGGACACTGTCAAACGAGTCCAGACTACTCCGCAGCAGGACATTCCAGCTCGTCAGGAGCTCGATTAGCAATTCGACCTCTGTCTCAGTCCCGACCAAGTGGCGGCATACGTACCGCGCGCACATAACTACGCACTAAAAATACCATGGGCAGAGATGGAGGCATAACTAGACTGTGGTCCACAATATGGCTCGACCTTCCTTGGACACACATACTTTTACCTTTCTTTTTATCCTTTTTAGGTTTCTTTTCCGCAGGTCCCTCTTGACGGCCTGATAAATCGGTCCTTTCAAAGGACGGATACACCGAGGTGACAAGCAGCACAGAAGTATGGGGGAATCTCTAGATGTCCTTCTCAGCAATCATTCTACCTGTTTTCAGGACCCGTACGCAGCTCCCCCTTGGTCTTGGCATGTTAAATAGCCATTGTTGCTTATCGCACTATTTGTACAAATATGCTTTGACCGAATCATGTCTTTGGTCAATAGTTGGGTTGCTCGACTCCTGTGCTTACTACCTTACATTCCGCTCTATCGGCTAGGGTAGTAAAGGGAGAACTACTGCGATTGTGCCCAGGTTTATCCGGATGAGCACCTCAGTAGAGAAAGCCAAAAACTGACTGTCATGATGCGGCGTGAGCCGGTCAGCTCTTTGGAGGTTAAAATATCTTGCGACTTTTCCGCATTATGCGATGGGTCGGCCTTCACCTGATCAGGTGTCTACAACACCCTAGTCCGGACTAACGAGTACTAGGGGCTGCGCCTACATTTCTATTGTCAAACTCCTATGGCTAAGTGAGGGTAATAAAGCCACATAGTCCGATTGTCTGGTTCGTTGCGCTAAACACCTCCTTGAAGGACCAATTTCTTGGATCAAGAGTGCTTAGATTCCATCCCGAACACCCCTGTACTACCTACGTGGGGGCTAAAGCCAACGACTGGCCAACTCTCAGATTTAATAAAAACGGCCGCACAGGAGGTAAAATTTCAAGATAAACAGCAAGCGTTATATTACACATCCGTCTTATTTTCATTATACAGGGCGGGATAACATGAAGGTACTCATTCAAAGATAATATATTTTGAGCATTGGCCCTCTACAATGCGGGATCCCTTGAGGACATCATCAATGCGGTGCTCCTTGCCAGCGGGCGGTCCCTTGGTCGTGAGCTTGACGGCGTCCATCTTCGCCCACTGTATCTTAACACGAGCGAAGGCCATCCGCGCACCCTCGATGCAGACTGGCCGCTTGATGACGTCCAGATGGGGGCAGGCATTGACCAGCCGCTTCACGAGCCCGAAGTAGCTGTGGGTATGACTTCGGCAGGCCATAGCTGGATTATCAAATCCTTCATGGCTAGTTCAGCCACCCTATGCAGCTCGACCAGCTATTTAAGTTGATCGCTAAAGGGCACCGAATGTTCTGGCGCAAGGTATTTCGACCAGAACAACTTCTTCGTCGAGCTCCCCTCTTCGGCTCGGAAGAATTTCGCAGCGTCAGAAACATTGCGCGGCAGATCTGCAAATGCCCCTGGAGAACTCCAAATCCGGGTCAGTAAGAGATACCTCTTCTTCACATACTTGCTTTGCATAATGAAAGCCTTACCCGCCGCGATTTTCTTGGCCTCTTGGATTTCTTGGAGGGCGCCTTGGGCTTCAGTTGGGCCTCTTGTGCTCTTTGGCGGGCCTTAGCAAGTTCGGACTCTTGGTCTGCATTCTGGCGCTCCAAGGACTCACATTTCTTCACGGCGTCCTGGAGCTCCTGCTGGACCTCACCAACCCTAGTCTCATGCCTTTCACGGGCGGCTTCTTCCTTTGCCGCTCTCTCCTCTACCTCGGCCAGCGCCTTCTTGAGGGCCTCCACTTCGGTCGCCGCCCCTAATAAATATCATGGCACTATGGTCAGCACAAATCATTCATCCTTTCCGGATATACACAAAGTCATTACATACCTTGCTTATCGTCTAGCTGCTTTTTTGCACGGCTGAGCTCTTCTTCGGCCCGCTCCAGACTCCGCTTTAGTCCAGACACCTCAGCAGCATGAGAGGTTGCGGCCAGCAACGACGCCTGCTTATTCACATAAGACATATTTAGTTAGTCTCATGCGATAATTACTTGATCCTCTGTCTGGTTTTTCTTTCCGAACACCAGACAGAGTCTCAGGGGCTACTATCTATACTATGACGTTCTTTTTATTGCGTTGCTTACCTCAAAGCCTGTTAGAAGGCTTGTGCAGGCTTCGGTCAGTCCGCTCTTGGTGGATTGAATCCTCTCAATCACCGTACCCATAAGGGTACGATGTTCCTCCATAATAGAAGCACTTCGCAGCGCTTCCATTAGAGCATCCGGTGCCTTTGGATGGACAGAGGTCACCGGTGGAATTGGTGCACCTCCTTCCTTTGAAGGAGGCTGCTTGCTGGATTCTGGAGCTATATAGGTCTCCGGGATCGTATTCGGCTGGGGGCCGAATTGAGGATGGCCCCCATCGCCAGTCTCCATAGGGATCTGCTCCCCCATGTGTCCGGCGGCCAGGATGTTATCCTCTGGCGCCACCGTGATGGCCTCCTGTGCCTCCCCCTGAGCTGGAAGTGTCCTTTGTGACAACACTTCAGCGTCTTCCTCCATCTTGGGAGAGGAGGCCGCCGGGATAGATCCGCTGTCCATCACCTTCGGATCCAGCAAATTTCCTGAAGATGAGGACCGCTCGAGGTCGGAACGAGCCGGACTGCAAATGCATGATTCAACATGTTAGAACTACGAAATAGAGAAGCCGGATATTTGAGTGCGTCTTTGAGTACTTATGATTTGGCCAGGGGCTTATCCCTGGGGCGCCATTCTGAGCTGTTGTCAACGTCCCATGCGGGGTTGTCCACGGCGGAGGCCTTCCCTTTCTTGGACCCCTCTGCCTCCAGATGCGTGGAGGCCGCCATTTTATTCCTTTCCCCCTCAGGGGGAGAATCGCTTTCCTCCTCTTCCTCGTCGTCCGTGGCGGGAGGGGAGTGGGTGTCGGCATCTTCGGACGTCAGGTCCGAAGTGCCCTTATGGCAGAGAGCACCCCTGGCACCCTTGGCCTTCTTCTTGGCCTTCTTCTCCGACGCTTGATAGGGCGCTGGAACCAGCATCTTTGTTAGAAGCGGGATAGCTGGTTCTTCGGATAGCGGAGCCGGACACTGAATCTGCTCTGCCTTCTTTGTCCAGCTCTGGAAAAATATATATAGGACGGCTTAGGCCCCTTCTCTGAAAAAGCAAGTAGGGGATACGCCTTGAAATGTGAAAGTCTTACCAAACTGGCGGGATGGGCCAGGTTGTGCCCACGGTCCTCGATCGTCTTCGGCCACGTCTCGTTGGCCTTGAAGAGCACCTTCCAGATATCTTCGTGCGTAGTTCAGAAGAACCGCTGCAAGGTCTGGTGCTCGGCTGGATCGAACTCCCATAGATGGCAAGCCCGGCTCTGGCATGGAAGGATCCGGCGAACTAGCATCACCTGAATCATGTTGACAAGTTTGACGTTCTTGTCCACCATGCGCTGGATGCGCGTCTGCAGCGTTGTCAGCTCGTCTGATGAAACCCAATTTAGGCCCTTATCTAGCCAGGAGGTGAGCCGCATTGGGGCACCAGACTTGAATTCAGGAGCCGCGGCCCAGGTGGCATCGCGGGGCTCTGTGATATAAAACCATAGTTGTTGCCATCCTTTGACGGTCTCCACGAAAGAGCCTTTGCGCCATGTGACATTGGGCATCTTGCTCACCATGGAGCCTCTGCACTCTGCATGTTGGCCACCCATCACCTTAGGCTTCACGTTGAAGATCTTTAGCAACAATCCGAAATGGGGTGGGATGCAGAGGAAAGCCTCACACACGGCAATAAATGCTAAGATGTTGAGGATGGAATTTGAGGCTAGATCATGGAAAACTCACCCATAATAGAACATAAGTCCACGGACGAATGGGTGGAGTGGAAACCCTAGCCCACGGACGAAATGGGGGATGAAAACTACCCTCTCGTGGGGCTCCGTGGTAGGGACGATATGTCCCTCGATCGGAAGCCGATGGGCGACTTCCTTGGCCAAATACCCGGTCTCCCGGAGCCTGGTGTTGTCCTTCTCCTTGATGGAGGAGACCATCCACTTGCCCTGCGCTCCAGATCCGGACATGGTTGGAGTGCTCTTTTGGGGCGGAAAAGATGAGAACTTGGGCGCTGGAGCTCAAGAGTGGGTAGGCAGAGAGAGAAAGAAGGCGTGGGTGAAAGAGGGTGAATCATTATCCCCTTATAAAGGCGGTGAATATCAAGCGCCCCCCACTGGCCTTAAAACTCACCTGTTTCCCAAGGGCCATGCAGATGGCACGGTTGGATTACCCATGCCCGTATTGATGGGAATCCCGCAATAAGGGGACACGATCTCTGATTTGACAAGATGTGCCAGTAAAATCGCATCTCGAAATATGAAGCGGCAGGCCAAAAATGGTTCGAAATAATGACCGGGTGGTGATGTGGTGTCACGCTACAAAAGTTCTCAGTAGATTGGACTCATGAAATATTATACTCTCCGCAGTTGTGTGTGGTGCTTGTTTTGCAGAGCCGGACACGTTCTTTGTGTTCGAAGGTTGTTTTGGAGTATTCGGAGGAGGAACCCGCCTTGCAATGTCGAAGACAAGCTGTGTGCCGGACACCTTGTCATTGAAGCCTGGTTTAGGGGCTACTGAGGGAGTCCTGGACTAAGGGGTCCTCGGGCGTCCGGCCTATTGGACATGGGCGGGACTAATGGGGTGTGAAGATACAAGATCGAAAACTCTCACCCATGTTCGGATAGGACTCTCCTTGGCGTGGATGGCAAGCTTGGCATTTGGATATGAAGATTCCTTTCTCTGTAACTGACTTTGTACAACCCTAGTCCCCTCCGGTATCTATATAAACCGGAGGGTATAGTCCGTAGAGGCAATCATAATCATATAGGCTAGACTTCTAGGGTTTTAGCCATTACGATCTCGTGGTAGACCCACTCTTGTAACCCCCATACTCATCAATATTAATCAAGCAGGACGTAGGGTATTACCTCTGTCAAGAGGGCCCGAACCTGGGTAAAACTTCGTGTCCCTTGTCTCCTGTTACCATCAACCTCAGACGCATAGTTAGGGACCCCCTACCCGAGATCCGCCGGTTTTGACACCGACGGCGGGGTGTCCCGATCTTTCATGAGATGATAACTATCGATTTGGTGGAGACAACTTTGACGATCCGACTACAAACGTGCACGACGTTACGCCTTAGCAATCGCTAAACCAACTCCGAGAGGTTATTAACCACGCCAGAGCACGATCAACCTGACCACGATGGTCTATTCCTGCAAGCAATCGAAGAACAAGCAATAATATGATTAAGCAATCTGAATATTGCAAATATGGATGAAGTATTGATTAAAGTGGGGATCCGAAAGCGGTCTTGATCTGGTCGTTGGAGACAAACAAAGGATACGAAGTTGCGTTGGCTAACTTTTAACTAAACAAATCCCAGAGTCAAACGACGCCCTAAGGGCTGTATATATGGAGGAAGAGGGAGGAATTTCGTGGCCCTTGGTGGAGGGGTCCGAAACCAACCCTATCTCTAGTTTCCCCACATATACGGACTCTAAAAACAGCCTATACTTATGTATTTCGAAATTACATAGGCCTGGCCCAATAATAAGGTGACACAGCACCTATAATAGCCTTTGGACAATATTTGTGAAGTGGCATCTTTTATATTTCGTTCAAGACTTCATGCTCTCATTACGGTGGCTTCAAAGTCCTGAAATCATCACTTGAAACTCCGTTCTTGTGTCCCTTGCGCATGTCATCATCTCCATGCTTGTTCTTGCTCCAATGTTCATCCTTCTCCAAGCTAGGCCCTTCATTTGTAAGCAAAACAAATTTATCCAATTTACGCAGCATCATACTCTCATGAACATTAGAATCATTACCAAGAAACGAAAGTACATGGTAATTTAATTGGCATGCATGAGCTTTAGTAATTGGTCCAATATGTGTAGTAGTAGGGGATGTGGGTGTAACAATGGTATTGATATCCTCATCATCCTCTCCTTCTTGAAATGAAGTCTTCCTCGACGGAAGCTCATCTTCCTCGCCCAAATCAGGTTTCAAATCTGCAATGTTAAAAGTGGGACTGACCCCAAAATCTGCAGGCAGCTCAAGTTTAGATGCATTATCATTTATTTTCTCTAACACCTTAAAAGGACCATCAACACGTGGCATTAGCTTTGATTTGCGCAAATCAGGAAATCTATCCTTACGCAAATGTAACCAAACAACATCTCCAGGTGCAAACACAACATGTTTTCTACCCTTATCTACTGTAAGTTTATATTTAGCATTCATACGCTCAATGTTTTCCTTAGTTAACTCATGCATTTTTTAAATCAACTCAGCATGTTGTTTAGCATCAAAATTAACCTTCTCCGAAGATGGAAGAGGCAACAAATCAATAGGTGCACGAGGTAGGAAACCATACACAATTTCAAACGGGCACCTCTTAGTAGTAGAATGCAATGAACGATTATAAGCAAATTCAATATGAGGCAAGAATTCTTCCCGCATTTTCTTATTATTCTTCAAAATAGCCATATGCATAGTAGATAATGTTCTATTGACTACTTCAGTTTGTCCATCAGTTTAGGGGTGACAAGTAGTACTAAAAAGCAGTTTAGTCCCCAACTTAGCCCATAAAAATCTCCAAAAATGTCTAAGAAATTTTGTATCACGATCTGAAATAATAGTATTTGGCACACCATGCAAGCGAATAATTTCACGAAAGAACAAATCAGCAACATTAACAACATCATCGCTTTTATGACATGGTATAAAGTGTGCCATTTTCAAGAATCTATCCACGACAACAAATATGCTATCCCTCCCGTTCTTTGTTTGAGGTAAACCTAAAACAAAGTCCATAGATATATCCTCCCAAGGAACACTAGGTACGGGGAAAGGCATATATAAACCATGAGGATTGAGTCACGACTTAGCTTTTTGACATGTAGTGCAGTGAGCAACAAAACGCTCAACATGTCATCTCATCTTTGGCCAAAAGAAATGTGTAGCAAGTATGTCCTCCATCTTCTTCACGCCAAAGTGTCCCATTAATCCTCCTCCATGCGCCTCCTGCAACAACAAAAGACGAACGGAGCTAGCTGGAACGCATAGCTTGTTAGCACGGAACACAAATCCATCATTAATGACGAACGTGTTCCACGTTCTTCCTTCTTTACAATTCTGCATTACATCTTTAAAATCAGCATCATGCACATATTGATCTTTCATGGTCTCCAAACCAAATATTTTGAAGTCAAGTTGTGAAAGCATAGTATTGCGACAAGATAATGCATCAGCAATAACATTTTCTTTACCCTTCTTGTGTTTAATGACATAAGGGAAGGTCTCAATGAATTCAACCCATTTAGCATGTCTATGATTCAGTTTAGCTTGACTTTTAATATGTTTCAAAGATTCATGATTAGAATGTATAACAAATTCTTTGAGCCATAAATTATGTTGCCATATTTCTAAAGTCCGAACAAGAGCATATAATTCATTATCATAAGTAGAATAATTCAGACTAGGCCCACTCAATATTTTCAGAAAAGTATGCAACAGGTTTGCCATCTTGTAATAACACACCTCCTAATCCAATTCCACTAGCATCACATTCAAGCTCAAAGTCTTATTAAAATTAGGAAGTTGGAGTAAAGGAGCATGTGTCAACTTATCTTTCAATACCGTGAAGGCTTCTTCCTGTGCGGTACCCCAAACAAAAGGCAGGTCCTTCTTTGCAAGCTCTTTGAGAGGTGCAACAATGGTGCTTAAATCTCTCACAAAACGCCTATAGAATCTAGCGAGGCCAAGAAAACTCCTCACTTGTGTGACCGTTTTGGGCTGCAACCAACTCTCAATAGCTTCAATCTTGGCTTTATCAACTCCCATTCCCTGTGAGTAACAACATAGCCAAGAAAAGATACTCAGTCAGTGCAGAAGGTGCACTTCCCAAGGTTACCAAACAAACATGCATCACGTAGAGAAATAAAAACAACATGTAAATGTTCCAAATGTTCCTCCAAAGATCTGCTATAAATTAGTATATCATCAAAGTAGACTACCACAAATCGTCCAATAAAAGCACGTAAAACTTCGTTCATTAATCTCATGAAAGTACTAGGTGCATTAGTTAACCCAAAAGGTATGACTAACCACTCATATAATCCAAACTTAGTTTTAAATGTTGTTTTCCATTCATCTCCCAATTTCATACGAATTTGATGGTATGCACTACGCAAATCAACTTTGGAGAATATTGTAGAGCCACTCAATTCATCAAACATGTCATCTAGCCTAGGAATAGTATGACGATAATGAACAGCAATATTATTAATGTCTCTACAATCAACACACATACGCGATGTACCATCCTTTTTTGGCACTAGTATAATAGGAACAACACAAGGACTAAGAAATTCGCGTATATAACCTTTGTCGAATAGCTCCTGTACTTGACGCATAATCTCCTTCGTCTCCTCTGGATTGGTATGGTATGGCGCATGGTTTGGCAGTGAAGCACCGGGAATTAAGTCAATCTGATGATCAATCCCTCAAATAGGTGGTAATCCCGGTGGCACGTCTTGTGGAAAGATGTCAGCTTTGCAAGAAAGATAGAATAAACGTGGTGTCCATGATGAAGGTCGACCTGCAGAAAAGTTAGTTCGTGCCAATGCCTATCGATCCTGCACTTCACGTTCAGCTTTGCAAGCATGATGGAATAAACGAGTGATATTATTATATTCATGATACTCTAGAATGGTCTGAATCTCTTTATTGAATCCACCCATAAAACGTGCAAGCATAGCTTCATTATCCTCAACAATACAACATCTAATCATGCCAATTTATAATTCCTGATAATATTCTTCTACAGAATTTTTTCCTTGTCTTAAACGCTACAATTTTTGAAGTAATTCACGTTGATAATATGGTGGAACCCAATGACAACGCATAGCAGTTTTCAAAGCAGCCCAAGTAGCTGGAATAGGATATAATCTACAATGTTCATACCACCAAACAAATGTAAAACTAATGAAAGAACAAACAACAGCAGGAACACGTCTCTCCTTAGGATATTGTAAACATGTAAAACATTGTTCAGGTTCTAACTCCCAAGTAAGATATATATCAGGAACATATCTACCCTCAAATGGTGTCATGATCTCGTACCTCAAGTGGTGGTGCAGCCCTATGATGGTAGCTGGAACTACGTCGGTATTGCGGTGACCCAACATACCACTGCATGGTGTAGTATGCCTGTCGTTGATATAATGCCCATAAGACACCGTCTCAAGAACCTTATATCCCTCAGAGTGTACAACAGAAACATAGCGGGTCCAAACCATCATTATATTACAACCTTTATTCAAACAAAGATCCAACGTTGAAACGACTCAAACTATTGGTACCAAAATGCGGGGTACCACTATTGATCCTGCGATCACTTATTTGGTTTAAATCATGCCACTCACATGATCAAGCTGGCTGCTACTACTATTCTACACTACTCATGTTGTTGTTGATGCTCGGATCCATCTCCTCTATAGGCGATGATGTAGTCGACTACTTCGACTCCACCTGAAAGGTCTGGCTCCTACTAGAAGTACTCTCCAGCAACATTGGGATCCTCCGGCAGCTCCTCCAAATACTCACAGTCTGGAGGGGAAATAGTACAAGGGTTGAGTACAGGAGGTACTTGTAACGCCCTCGATGCGGCTATATCTCCCACGTGTCGAAGCATGACTTAGAGGCATAACCACATTGAAAGCAATGTCGCAAGTGAGGTAATCTTCACAACAACCCATGTAATACAATAAGGGAAAAGATACATAGTTGGCTTACACTCGCCACGTCACACAATGCATAAATAAGTCATTACATTCATCCAAATACACTCAAGGTCCAACTATGGAACCAAAATGAAGAACAACCCCCAAATGCGACAAAGTCCTCGATCGCCCCAACTGGGCACCACTACTGATCATCTAGGAAAGACACGTAGTAACGATGAGAGTCTTCATCGAACTCCCACTTGAGCTCGGTCATATCATCTGGAGCGGTATCATCGGTGCCTGCATCTGGTTTCGGAAGTAATTTGTGAGTCACGGGGACTCAGCAATCTCACACCCTCGTGATCAAGACTATTTAAGCTTAAAGGTAAGGTAAACGTATGATGTGGAGCTGCAGCAAGCGACTAGCATATATGGTGGCTAACATATGCAAATGAGAGCGAGAAGAGAAGGCAAAAGCACGGTCGAACAACTATGATCAAGAAGTGATCCTAGAACAACCTATGTCAAGCATTACTCCAACACCGTGTTCACTTCCCAGACTCCGCCGAGAAGGGACCATCACGGTTACACACGCGGTTGGTGCATTTTAAATAAGTTAAGTTTCATGTTATCTACAACCGGACATTAACAAATTCCCATCTGCCCATAACCGCGGGCACGGCTTTCGAAAGTTCAAATCCCTGCAGGGGAGTCCTAACTTAGCCCATCACAAGCTCTCACGGTCAACGAAGGATATTCCTTCTCCCAAGACAATCCGATCAGACTCGGCATCCTGGTTACAAGACATCCTCGACAATGGTAAAACAAGTCCAACAACACCGTCCAAATGTGCCGACAAATCCCGATATGAGTTGCACATATCTCGTTCTCAGGGCACACTCAGATGAGAGCTCCATACAACTAAAACCAAACCTCGAGTTTCCCCGAGGGGCGCTGCAAAGGGCTCTAATTTGGACCAACACTTAGAGGAGCACTGGCCCGGGGGGGTTTAAATAAAGATGGCCCTTGGGATCCGGAAACCCATGGGAAAAAGAGGCTAGGTGGCAAATGGTAAAACCAAGGTTGGGCATTGCTGGAGGAGTTTTATTCAAGCCGAACTATCAAGGGGTTCCCATTATAACGCAACCGTGTAAGGAACGCAAAATCCGAGAACATAACACCGATATGACGGAAACTAGGGCGACAAGAGTGGAACAAAACACCAGGCATAAGGCCGAGCCTTCCACCCTTTACCAAGTATATAGGTTCATTAAGATAAACAAGACAATATTATGATATCCCAACAATAAACAAGTTCCAACAAGGAACGATCTCCAATCTTCACCTACAACTAGCAACGCTATAAGAGGGGCTGACCAAAGTGGTAACATAGCCAAACAACGGTTTGCTAGGACAAGGTGGGTTAGATGTTTGACATGGAAATATGGGAGACATGATAAGCAAGTGATAGTTATCATAGCATAGGCATAGCAAAAGAGCGAGCATCTAGCAAGCAAAGATAGAAGTGATTTCGAGGGTATGGTCATCTTGCCTGCAAAGTTCTCAGAGTTGCCTTGATCCTCGTAAGCGTACTCAACGGGCTCCTCGATCATGTACTCGTCTCCTGGCTCTACCCAATCAAGAACAACAAAGAAAAGGAACACAATCAACCACGTGCAATGCTCAAGCAACATGATGCAAACATGGTATGATATGCGGGATGCGATATGTGATGCATATGCATGATTTGCAAAGGAATGATAGAACCTGGCCTCAACATGTAAAACCAAGAGTGCCATTGGAAAGGGGAGGTGATTTCGGTTGAAATCGATATAAAGATCACCGGAATCGGATGCATGGTTTGGAAATGGCAAGCAAAACAAAAATGACACCGATCTGCGATAAACAGCAAGTAGCCTCTTAAGTGCATCACGATAAATAAGCTACTGCACTCAAACGTGGCAAAAAAATACATGGCAGTGACCCACTCATCATTCTTGACAAAAGATGAACACTGAGATACGGCTAATTCACTCAATAACAGGTTCAAACAAGCATGGCAAAAGTGCAAAAGATTACAGGTTTCAGACTTAGTGAAATTAACAGCATGTCAGGAATTTATCATCAGGAAGCAATGTTTAGAGCACGAAAACTATGAGCTACAGGAACATATCATGGAAAATCAAGGCATGGTAACCTGGAGTAATCAAACGAAGTCCAAATGTACGAAACTTGATAGGCGGATCTACCGGTAGTAACCAAAGGCCGCATGACAAGTCTCGGGTCCATCCGAAAACGTTTAACACCTGCCACCACGAAAAGGGTTAGAAAGGACACGGAGGAGCGCCGGAATGCAAAACGGACAACGGGGAAAATGCTCGGATGCATGAGACGAACACGTATGCAAATGCAATGCACATGATGACATGATATGAGATGCATGATAAATACAAAATACACGGAGACAAAAACCCGACAACAATGAAATAACATAACTTAGTGCCGAAACGGCAAGAGTCGGAGTACAAATAAGGTAATTACATCCGGGGTGTTACAACACTCCACCACTACGAAAGGATCTCGTCCCGAGATCTAGGACTGGAAAAACTCCGGGTACTTGGAATGGAGGTGATCCTCGCGTTCCTAGGTGGCTTCACGGTCGGAATGATGTGACCACTTGACTTTGAGGAATTTGATGGACTTGTTGCGAGTCTTGCGCTCAGTTTCTTCAAGAATAGCAACGGGGTGCTCACGATAAGACAAGTCTTCTTGGAGATCAATGTCTTCGAAGTTGACGGTGCGGTCAGGAGTCTTGAAACACTTGCGGAGTTGAGAGACATGAAACACGCCATGCACGTTTGCAAAGTTGGAGGGAAGCTCAAGTTGATAGGCGAGATCGCCTCTCTTGCTGACGATCTTGAAAGGACCCACGTATCTAGGGGCAAGCTTCCCTTTGATACCGAAGCGACGAGTACCTTTCATTGGAGAGACGCGGAGGTAGACATGGTCTCCGATCTCGAAAGCCAAGTCACGATGCTTACTATCATAGTAACTCTTCTGGCGCGATTGCGCGGCTTTGAGATTATCACGAATGACTTTGCACATTTCCTCTGCCTCTATGATCAATTCATTGCCAAGAAGTTGACATTCACCAGTCTCTGACCAGTTAAGAGGAGTACAGCACTTCCTGCCATAGAGAATCTCGAACGGGGCCTTGCCCGAGCTCGCTTGGAAGCTGTTGTTGTAGGAGAACTCGGCATATGGAAGACAATCTTCCCACTTCATGCCGAAAGAGATGACGCAAGCCCTGAGCATATCTTCAAGAATCTGATTTACTCGCTCGACTTGGCCACTAGTTTGAGGATGAAAAGCTGTGATGAAACGGATGTTGGTGCCCATGGCCTTCTGAAAAGAATCCCAAAACTTGGAGGTGAAGATGCTGCCACGATCTGAAGATATCAACTGCGGAATGTCATGCAGAGAGACAATCCGGGAGGTATATAGCTCTGCCAATTGAGTTGTTGTGATAGATTCTTTGGTAGGAAGGAAATGAGCCACTTTAGTGAGTTTGTCGATGACAACGAAGATAGCATCATTGCCACGCTTGGACTTTGGAAATCCAGTCACGAAGTCCATCTCAATATGGTGAAACTTCCATTCTAGAATGGCAAGAGGTTGGAGGAGACCAGCTGGTCGTTGGTGTTCTACTTTCACTCTTCTGCAGACATCACATTCATTCACGAACTGAGCAATCTCGCACTTCATTCGAGTCCACCAATACGACTGCTTGAGGTCATGGTACATCTTTGTACTTCCAGGGTGGATAGAGAGGAGTGAATTGTGAGCCTCGTTCATAATGACTTTACGAAGGTCACCTTTAGGCACAACAATGCGATCCTCGAAGAATAGAGTATCCTTGTCATCAAGACGATAGCACTTGTACTTGGGTTGACTCTTGGCAATCCCAATCTTCACCTTCTTCACCATAGCATCAAGAAGTTGAGCCTCGCGAATCTGATCTTCCAAAGTAGGAGAGACTTGGAGGTTGGCCAGAAATCCTTGAGGAACAACTTGCAGATTGAGTTTGCGGAAAGCTTCACAAAGCTCGGGTTGGTAAGGCTTGAGAATCAAACTGTTGCAGTAAGCCTTCCTGCTCAATGCGTCAGCAATTACATTGGCCTTGCCTGGAGTATATTCGATACTCGGATTATACTCTTGAATCATTTCGACCCAACGAGTCTGCCTGAGGTTGAGATTAGGCTGAGTGAAGATGTACTTGAGACTCTTGTGGTCAGTGAAGATGTCCACTTTTCTTCCCAATAAGAGATGTCTCCAAGTTAAAAGAGCATGCACAACTGCCGCCAACTCGAGGTCATGAGTGGGGTAGTTCTTTTCATTGGGCTTCAACTGGCGAGAGGTATAGGCCACAACTTTCTTCTCTTGCATCAACACTGCACCAAGACCTTGAAGGGAAGCATCACAGAACACCTCGAACGGTTTGGATTCATCAGGAGGCGTCAGAACTGGAGCAGTGACTAACTTCTCTTTCAGGGTGTTGAAAGCGATGTCACATTCAGGAGACCAGACGTACTTCACATGCTTCTGGAGAAGGTTGGAAAGAGGCTTCACGATCTTTGAGAAGTTCTCAACGAACCTTCGACAATAGCTTGCGAGCCCAAGGAAGCTGCGGAGTTGCTTCACGTTCTGAGGTGGTTCCCAATTCACAATTGCAGACACCTTCTCAGGATTAACCGCTATGCCCTTGGCAGAGATGATATGCCCAAGGTAGAGAACCTCATCGAGCCAAAACTCGCACTTTGAAAACTTGGCATAGAACTGATGTTCTCTGAGCTTATCCAGCACCAAACGCAAGTGCTTGGCATGATCATCCTTGTTCTTGGAACAGACCAAAATGTCATCGAGGTAGACCAAGACGAAGTCATTTGTGTAGGCATTGAAGATGAAGTTCATCCTGCGAGAGAATGTTGGCGGAGCGTTGACGAGAACGAAAGACATGACAGTGTATTCATATGAACCATAGCTTGTTCTGAATGCTGTCTTGGGGATATCTTCTTCACGAATGCGAATATGATGATAGCCCATACAGATATCAAGCTTGGAGAATACTTGAGCACCTTTGAGTTGTTCAAACAGCTCATTGATGTTGGGAAGTGGGTACTTGTTCTTTATAGTCTTCTTGTTCAATGGACGGTAGTCGACACAGAGTCGGTCCGTTCCATCCTTCTTCTTCACAAAAAGAACTCCACAACCCCATGGAGAAGAACTAGGTCGGATCAGACCCATTCGCTCTTGAATATCGAGTTGCTTCTTCAGCTCCTTCAACTCTTCAGGTCCAAGCTTATTAGGACGTTTGCAAACAGGTTCCGTGCCAGGCTCAAGATCGATGACGAATTCAACTGGCCGGTGTGGAGGCATTCCTGGAACCTCTTCTGGAAAGACGTCTTGATATCCGCAAACGACTGGAATTTGAGAGATGGCATCCAGCTCACCCATCTCATTGAGAGAAAATAGTCAAATGGTATCATCACGAGCGGCAAAAACAATTACATCCTTAGAGGAATGAGTCAGTTGAATCTGCCTGGTAGCACAATCAAGGTGAACCTTGTGCTTAGAAAGCCAATCCATTCCAAGAATAAGATCGATATCTGAGTCACTCAGAACAATAGGAGAAGCTAGAAATTTGTAGTCGCCCAACGTGATAGTAACATCCGGGACTCAGATATTAGCTGTCATTTGCTTGCCCGGGGACACGATTTGTAAAGATCTTTGCAAATACTGATAATCGCACTCATACTTTGATGCAAAAGGTTTAGAAATGAAGCAATGCGATGCACCAGTGTCAAAAAGAACTTTTGCAGGAACATCGTTAACAGGAAGGTTACCCATGATGACATCTGACGAGTCCTCTGCCTGAGCTGCATTCACCATGTTGACGTTGGCGTGCTTGGGGTTATGCTTGACCACTACGGTATTGGCAGACCTCACAGGAGGAGGAGGAGGAAGACGCCTCTGATTGAAGCATTTGTTGGCATAGTGACCCTTCTGCTGACACTTGTTGCACGTGACCTCCGAGAGCGGACGGTGATACGGAGCACTTGATCTTGGAGCTTGAGATGAAGTCTTGTTCTGAAAGCCTGGGTTGGGTGGGTGGTAAGATCCACTGCCACCTTTGCTCTTCTGCTGATAAGGCTGACGGAACGGGAGGAGGCAGCCAATACTTTTTCTTCTTAGAAGCCACTTGAGTTGAGGAAGAAGGAGTTGTATCTCTGACTCGCTTCTTGGAAGCATCGCACTTGAGTTGAGCAGTCTCTTACTTCATTGCCATATTGTAGAACTCATCATACTTTTTCGGCTCAAAAAGGCAAGAGCTAGTAGTTGGAGATCTTCTCTGAGGCCACCCCTGAACTGATAAATCATGCTCTTCTCGTCAGGGACGTCCTGCTTGGCGAAACGAGCGAGCCTCTGGAACAGAATGTTATACTGGTAAACAGACAAGCTGCCTTGCTTCAAGTTGCGGAATTCCTCATGCTTGCTTTCAACAACACTTTGGGGAATGTGATGAGCTTTGAAGTCTTGACGGAATTCATCCCAGGTAATCACACGGCCTCCTCTGGAATCTTTGTATTGCTGAAACCATTCTGCAGCTTGGTCTTTGAGTTGGAAGGAGGCAAACTTGACAAAGTCCTCAGGACTGACATTGCTGCACTCGAAATGCTTGCGAATATCCACGAGCCAATCATCAGCGTCTGAGGCCTCGACACAGTTGTTGAAGGTCTTTGGCTGGTTAGCAAGGAACTGGTTGAGTGTAGCAAACTAATTCTGATTGTTGTCATGGCCATGATTCCCTTGGTTGCGCTCTTGCAGAATTTGCATGATCAGCTGCTTGTTTGCATTGGTAGCGGCCATCACAGCTTGCCATGCCTCCGAAGGTGGAGGTGGTGGTGGCGGATCCTGATTCTGATTCTGACCCTTAGCAGGAGCCATCCTAAAGAGGGTGACATCCGTTAGCATCTTGACAGACAAATATTGAAGCTGAATCAAATGGATCGAAATTGCAACATATAGTCTTCACATCCAAACAAAATGAACGAATGCATTCCAATTGAAATGGTCACACTTCCATAAATTGAGAAGCCACTTAGATAGAGGTAGAAGAATAAAACAACAAGATACAGACATGAACAAATACTTGGTGAGGATTACCCAATCACAAACCAAATATCCACAGAAGAATTACTAGAGCTACATGAATTCCCACCTATGAAACTCCCAAACCTTTCCGGTTATGCAATCAGGTGTTGGGGATACAGGGGAAGCATAATATCTCACCCAAAGCTAGCAAAACCTACATCCAGCTGTATCCATCCTTCAACACATAACCAAGAAACCTTCGGAAATCATTTACCTCAACCTTCGAAAAGCATCCGTTATACGAGTTATGGCAATACGCCCGAACTCCCGCCCTAGTACTGGGTGGTGTCGAGGTTATCTCACCAACAACTGCATAAAAGAGATTTTCGATGTCGGCGAAACTCAGGTATTCCAGAATCTCAACGATAAAATTGTGACGACAACACCTCGGAGCTCAACTCCCCGGGACACTGCCACAACACCTAAATGTCAGGAGGCACCAAGAACAATGTTCTCGTCACAAAACCATCGGAATGATTCCAAGATACCCGCGTGATCCTAAATTTTTTTAGTGAAATTTGAGAAGAGAAGAGTCAAAACTCTACGTCAGGATGCCTCACCAGAGCGACGAAGGGACTGAGGAGTAAAAAGAAGTCCTACTCTCCGATATATATAATCCTAAATGACTCAAAACATTTTTCTAGACTCAACAACGCCAGCGATTCGATCAAGCAGGGGGCTCCTAAGGTCGGGGAAGGCTCTGATTACCAACTTGTAACGCCCTCGATGCGGCTATATCTCCCACGTGTCGAAGCACGACTTAGAGGCATAACCGCATTGAAAGCAATGTCGCAAGTGAGGTAATCTTCACAACAACCCATGTAATACAATAAAGGGAAAGGTACATAGTTGGCTTACACTCGCCACGTCACACAAATACATAAATAAGTCATTACATTCATCCAAATACACTCAAGGTCCGACTACGGAACCAAAATGAAGATAACCCCCAAATGCGACAAAGTCCCCGATCGCCCCAACTGGGCACCACTACTGATCATCTGGGAAAGACACGTAGTAACGACGAGAGTCTTCATCGAACTCCCACTTGAGCTCGGTCATATCATCTGGAGCGGTATCATCGGTCCCTGCATCTGGTTTTGGAAGTAATCTGTGAGTCACGGGGACTCAGCAATCTCACACCCTCGCGATCAAGACTATTTAAGCTTATAGGTAAGGTAAAGGTATGATGTGGAGCTGCAGCAAGCGACTAGCATATATGGTGGCTAACATACGCAAATGAGAGCGAGAAGAGAAGGCAAAAGCACGGTCGAACAACTATGATCAAGAAGTGATCCTAGAACAACCTACGTCAAGCATTACTCCAACACCGTGTTCACTTCCCGGACTCCGCCGAGAAGAGACCATCACGGTTACACACGCGGTTGGTGCATTTTAATTAAGTTAAGTTTCAGGTTATCTACAACCGGACATTAACAAATTCCCATCTGCCCATAACCGCGGGCACGGCTTTCGAAAGTTCAAATCCCTGCAGGGGAGTCCCAACTTAGCCCATCACAAGCTCTCACGGTCAACGAAGGATATTCCTTCTCCCAAGACAATCCGATCAGACTCGGCATCCCGGTTACAAGACATCCTCGACAATGGTAAAACAAGTCCAGCAACACCGCCCGAATGTGCCGACAAATCCCGATAGGAGCTGCACATATCTCGTTCTCAGGGCACACTCAGATGAGCGCTCCGTACAATAAAACCAACCTCGAGTTTCCCCGAGGTGGCGCTGCAAAGGGCTCTAGTTTGGACCAACACTCAGAGGAGCACTGGCCCGGGGGGGGGTTTAAATAAAGATGACCCTTGGGCTCCGGAAACCCAAGGGAAAAAGAGGCTAGGTGGCAAATGGTAAAACCAAGGTTGGGCATTGCTGGAGGAGTTTTATTCAAGGCGAACTATCAAGGGGTTCCCATTATAACCCAACCGTGTAAGGAACGCAAAATTCGGGAACATAACACCGATATGACGGAAACTAGGGCGGCAAGAGTGGAACAAAACACCGGGCATATGGCCGAGCCTTCCACCCTTTACCAAGTATATAGGTGCATTAAGATAAACAAGACAATATTATGATATCCCAACAATAAACAAGTTCCAACAAGGAACGATCTCCAATCTTCACCTGCAACTAGCAACGCTATAAGAGGGGCTGAGCAAAGCGGTAACATAGCCAAACAATGATTTGCTAGGACAAGGTGGGTTAGAGGTTTGACATGGCAATATTGGAGGCATGATAAGCAAGTGGTAGGTATCATAGCATAGGCATAGCAAAATATCGAGCATCTAGCAAGCAAAGATAGAAGTGATTTCGAGGGTATGGTCATCTTGCCTGCAAAGTTCTCAGAGTTGCCTTGATCCTCGTAAGCGTACTCAACGGGCTCCTCGATCACGTACTCGTCTCCCGGCTCTACCCAAGCAAGAACAACAAGCAAAAGGAACACAATCAACCACGTGCAATGCTCAAGCAACATGATGCAAACATGGTATGATATGCGGGATGCGATATGTGATGCATATGCATGATTTGCAAAGGAATGATTGAACCTGGCCTCAACTTGGAAAACCAAGAGTGCCACTGGAAAGGGAGGTGATTTCGGTTGAAATCGATATAAAGATCACCGGAATCGGATGCATGGTTTGGAAATGGCAAGCAAAACAAAAATGACACCGATCTGCGATAAACAGCAAGTAGCCTCTTAAGTGCATCACGATAAATAAGCTACTGCACTCAAACGTGGCAAAAAAATACATGGCAGTGACCCACTCATCATTCTTGACAAAAGATGAACACTGAGATACGGCTAATTCACTCAATAACAGGTTCAAACAAGCATGGCAAAAGTGCAAAAGATTACAGGTTTCAGACTTAGTGAAATTAACAGCATGTCAGGAATTTATCATCAGGAAGCAATGTTTAGAGCACAAAAACTACGAGCTACATGAACATATCATGGCAAATCAAGGCATGGTATGAAGCTACTCAAAGCATATAACAAAATTCCTTTTGTGACCATAAGCCAAAAGGGAACATAAAATACAATTGCAAGCATGTGAACATAGCAAAAACATAAACAGATTCAGACTTAGTGAAAAACTGGCGCATGGCAAAACAGATAACGAGCAGGCATGTTTACGAGCTCGATGCACTCACTACGAGGCATTGCATGACAAACAAAGCATACACCCAGCAAATAGACATGGCATAGAAGCTAGACATGGCAAGAACAACAACATAGCACGCACGGATCAACAACAACAAGCTCGGCAAAATCGCTAAACATGTTAACAGTCTGCCAAGAACATTTTATAGCAAAAGTAGAGCTCGATTGACTCAAGCTAGGGTGCTCCATAATTGCAAACAAAGACATGGATGGATAGAGCACAACATTATCTACAAAACATCCTTATTGATCATGCTCAAAAGAGGCACGGATCACTAGGAAACAACATGAACATATGGCATAAAAATAATGACAGGCAAGGACTTAGTGGAATTCTAAGTCCCTGAAAACAACATCATTGAGTAAGCTACTTTGCATGCTTGTGCTAGTCACCACATAAATCACAAAATACATGACATACACCTCTGTAAAGATGGCATGACCTTCTTCAAAACACATGTAGAGCTCAGGATCATAGCATGCACACATTAATCATGGCAAAAATGACAAAAGTGCATTTGCTGAAACAGATCTGAAACTATCATCACATAGCCCTCTTCCAACAGCATTTCGGGCATCAACATGAGCTCAAATGAAAATGATGCAATGAGATGAAATGATGTACTCGTCGAGACGAACATTTTGATATGCTACACGCATGAATCGGAGCTACGATGAGGAAGTTATGGCATGCCAAAGTATGCATAAAAGCTAGGGTTAGGAGGAAAAAATCAACCAAGAATTTGGATCTGGATCTAGATCTCACCGGAATCACTGTTCATCACGCCTCCCGAGGTTCATCGGCGCTGGAGTTGGACTTGGAGCCGCCAGAGAGGACGAGGGCATCGAGGAGGAGGCAGCCGGGGCCGGATTTGGCGAGAGGAGGACGGGGCGGCGACGGCGGTGGTCGGGCGCGGCGCCGGCTGGACTGGCGGCGCAGTGGTGAAGTTCGGCGCGGTGGCGGAGCTCGCCGGCGTCAGGAAGTGCGGCGGCGGGGCGGAGAGCGCGGCGGCCGGAGCGGGCGGCTCGGGCGACGCGTGGGAGGAGGAGGACGGCGCGGGCGGCGCGATCCAGATGGGCCTTGGGGGTCGGACGCGGGCTCACCGGGCCGCGCGGTGGGAGGTGGCCGGCTGAGCCACGTGTCGCTCTCTCACTGGCTCGGGGCGGTGTCCGGCGCGACGGCGGACATGTCCGGCGGCGGCGCGAGCGGGTTTTTAGGGTTAGGGTGGTTTTGGATCCGGAATTTCGATAGGGTGACCTTTATATAGAGGTAGAGGGAGCTAGGAAGCTCCAAATGAGGTGCGGTTTGCGGCCACGCGATCAAGATCGAACGGCTTAGGTGATGGAGGAGGTTTAAGTGGGTTTTGGGCCACTTTGGAGGGGTGTTGGGCTGCAACACACACGAGACCTTTTCGGTCCCTCGGTTAACCGTTGGAGTATCAAACGAAGTCCAAATGGTACGAAACTTGACAGGCGGTCTACCGGTAGTAAACCAAGGACGCATGACAAGTATCGGTCCAATCCAAAAAAGTTTAACACCCGCACACGAAAAGAGGTAGAAAGGACCACCGGAGGACATAGGAGCGCTGGAATGCAAAACGGACAACGGGGAAAATGCTCGGATGCATGAGACGAACACGTATGCAAATGCAATGCACACGATGACATGATATGAGATGCATGACAAAGATAAAACACACGGAGAAAAAACCCGACAACGATGAGATAACATAACTTAGTGCCGGAAACGGCAAGAGTTGGAGTACAAATAAGGTAGGTTACATCCGGGGTGTTACAGTACTCAACAAGTTCATAGATATTCTGGGTGGAGATGCACTATAGCTACTACTGATTCCAAATAGGTCTCAGCAATGGTTTTGGAAAATATCTGCAGCACCAAATTTTACTTATAGCATTTAGTCATCAGACTTCACGGGTTGTTAGAATCTCCAATAGACTCCTTTCCCGCCGCGTTCGCAGATCTTTCCCAGATCAGGGAGTGACAAGCCATAATTCATTACACTCTGCAGAGGTGCGCTACTTTACCCACGAACGATTAACTTAGCACTTTTCCCTGGTCCGTAACCTTGCACATGCATGATGCGTGGCCGGGTCTAAGATCTGAGTCTTTCCCTCTCCCATGTCTACCAATGCCCCTGACCCTGGCTCGAGAGGTATTCCCTGTTTTGCCCAAAATCTGCTACAGGTAGGGTTTATACGGCCCCGTGACCGATGAGCATTTACGCCGCCCTGGCGATTAAGGATTGATGGCCCTCTGCCGATAGGGTATTTATAGCACCCATAGCCGTCAGGATATATCGACTCCCTGTGCCGGTTATACGGATTTACGCCCCATGGCGAACCTGTGCGAGGGCACATCGGTATGAGGAAAAGTTATTTACTCGCCCGGCCCATTCCAGGCTCCGTGGTCAACGCTATCGCTACGGCGCTGGAATGTTTGCTGACTTTGGTTGTTAAGCCCGGTAGAATGGAACTCTACCACCGTGTTACCATCCTGAGTTCCATTGTCCACCAATGAATTGATAGTACTGAATATAATTTTATTTAATGCAATGAATAGATTATGCAAGTAGAGAATTTTGTAAAGATGCTTTTACGAAAGCATAAACAAAGGCATGCAAGGTATGAACTTGCCTGATGATTGATAGGTAGTGTAACTCGAGGCTTTGAGACTCGCGGTTGCCTCGGGTTCTGAAAACTACATATAGTCCGATAAGGACTAATGTTGCAAGAAAATCTGCAAGATGCTATATGCATAGGATGACACGGCTTTTCTCCCCCTCTAACCCTCCAAGATTTTATTAGTGCATTTCTTTCAATTTATTTTATTAGATTATTATTGTCAACTCTTATTTCCATACTATATATTTTATAAATAAGTGGTTTATTTGTTATTATTATTATTGGTAATTTGAGACACCTAGACAGTGAGTCATACTTGGTATTCAATTCTATGATTTTATGTGGATTATTTATTCTTGTTTATTTCTTAACTAAAAAGAATATTAATTATAATTAACATAGTTGAAATACTTGATTTTAAGATTGTATTAAATATTTTTAGATGTGAATTTGCACCTTGTTTATATATATTTGTTTTATAATTTAAGTTGATTTATAACCTTAACACACATGTATTGGTTTGGGTTGATCTGACACATACGTGATGTGGACTAGTACTAATTAACACATATGTGTAAGTAGAAGTGCACAGGGGATTATACGTGAATTAATCCAAGGGCTTGAGGTAGCACACACATGTATTGGTCTGGTGGCCTGGTTCAATACACATGTACGCACACCATGGTTGGGTTCAGCCCAACACGTACGCACGCTGGCTAGAGTATACCAGAACGCGCACACGCACTCGACTCTATCTCTCGCTCACCTCTTTTCCTCTCGTACTTCTCACGCTCGATCCCCACTGTCGCCGCCTCGGTCGCCGGCCGATTCTGGCCGCTCCGGTGAGCTCCGACGCCTCCCAGCACACCCATTGCTGCTCCTTGGCAAGCTCTACCAGCTCCGCCGCATCGATCTACTTTTCCTCCCTCCTGTGGTCGTCCCCAACGATTTCCTCGCTAGGGTTCCGGTGGTGGAGGCGGGTCTTGTCGCCGACGGCCCTTCGGTCGTCGCGGGGTTTCATCCGGCACCTCCAGCGGCTCACCGTGATGCGGTGGTGCCCCTGGGGTGGCGTCTCCGTGCGGTGATGCCCTCGGGGTGGCGCCACCGTGCCCGGCGCTCGCCCTGGTCGTCGTGGTTGTGCTCCGGCGGCCTCCAGACCCTCTCCTGGATGTGGTGATGGTCACACCACAGCCGTTGTGTGGTTGAGCTACAGCTATGGCTACAATCTCCCTCTGGTGAGGTCCTCCCGGTTCCTTCTCCATTGATTTTGCTCCTGCATGGCCTTGGCCATGATTTGGGTTGGATGTGGGATTCTTCTAGTTGCTGCTAGATGTTGTAATCAAGCATCAACTCCTACTGGACCTCTCTGGTGATAAATTCATGCTGTTCTAGGGTCTGTCAGTAGCTGCCCATGTGTATTTGCTTTATTTCTGTGCTCACGTGATGGTCTGGTGGTATATGATTGCTCTGGATTTGCTAAGTTGGTCAGGAGCAAAGTGCTTAATATGTTGTTTGCTCCTATGTGGCTCTGCTGTTCGTGTTAACTGAAGGATTCTTTAGTTATGAAGCTCCCTGGTTCAGTACACTAATCCTATTGTCTTTGACTACTTGATTTCACTTGTTGTACTTCCCACTGCAAGTTGATTAACTGAATATGCTACTCTAGTTCCTGGAGTTGGTTACTTAATTCTGTGTATTTCCATTGGTCTGGCTGACCTTCGGGTAATAGCTAATTATACTTGTTGTTACAGGTTACTGCTATTATATGTTGAATAAACCCAAGTCTGCAGTAGCTAGTGTTTTTGGTTTTCAGTTTCGTCAGTTTCAGTCTTTTCTTCAGTTTCGTCAGTAGCTTCAGGTTTCTGTTAGCGAGTTTAGCTCGAGTCAGTTAGCGCGTGGAGCGTTTCTGGCGCCCTCACCGATCGCTCGTGGGATGGCACGAGCATCACGATCTGTGGTGGCGCGTAGTTAGGGGGCCACGACCCCGTTTCTGTTGTTGTACTCTGAATAAGTAGAGAGGAATGAAAATCAGAAAAGTCGCAAGTTCACGCGGCGCAAAACCTCCCTGTTCTTCCTGCCACCTGAGTTTCAGAGAAAGACCGAGGTGAGGTGAGAGAGATAGGCTAGAATTTGCCAACAATTGGCATCAGAGCCCTGTTCTGGTCTTGGAGATGGCAGGTCCAGACGACTCCGGTGGCGGCAAGTCGCCGGCCACTCCGCGGGCACGGGTCTCCGACGGCAACGAGCTTGCTGTGGCCGAGAGATCCACAGCGCGGATGGCGCGCGACATCGGCGGTGCGGCGTGGCCGCAGCTGACCCGATCCAACTACACCGACTGGGCTGTCCTGATGCAGGTCATGATGGAGGGACGGTATCTCTGGGACGCCGTCCAGACGGGCACCGCCGAGCGCAGCGAGGATCGTTTGGCGCTCGAGGCGATCATGCGCGGCGTGCCGCCGGAGATGGGACCCACGCTCGCCGCCAAGGCGACGGCGAAGGAGGCGTGGGACTCTCTGAAGACGATGCGGCTTGGTGTGGCGCGGGTGCGGGAGGCAAAACTCGCGACGCTCACCAGGCGGTACGGCGACATCAAGTTCGCCGACGGCAAGTCGGTGGACGACTTCGCAATGAGTCTCACCGCGATGGTGGGGCAGATGGCACAGCTTGGTGAAAACATCCTTGAAAAACGAGTTGTGAGAAAATTTCTGTCAGTAGTCCCCAAACAGTTTTCGCAGATCGCTCTCTCGATCGAAACTCTGGTCGATCTCGATCAGCTCTCTGTTGAGGAGCTGACTGGGAGACTGAAAGCGGCGGAGGAACGCCATGAGCTGCAGCAGAGCACTGATAGCGTGGGGCGCCTGCTTCTCACTGAAGAGGAGTGGAACGCCCGTCTCAAGAACGACGATTCTCACGCTGGTGGCTCGGGCTCCGGCTCGTCTCGAGGCCGGCGTGGAAGAGGCTGTGGGCGCCGCGGCGGTGGCGGCGGACGCGGCCAGAACGGGGGTGCTGGCAGAGGAAACGCCGGTGGCACCGGCAACGACGACGATCGCGACAAGTGTCGCTACTGCGGCATCAGCGGCCACTGGGCCCGTGACTGCAGGAAGAAGAAGCGCGACGAGGAGGCGAAGGCCCTTCTCGCCCAAGGGCACGGCGGGGACGACGCCGATCCCACGCACCTCCTCATGGCGTAGGTGTGTGATCTGTCCGCGGTTCCAAGCGATCGTGACGGACACGTCGACCTGGTCGAAGAGCGCGTGGAAGCTCATCTGGGCCTGGCCACGGACGCTCACTCCGGCGTCTGGTACTTGGACACAGGGGCCAGCAACCATATGTCCGGCGAGGAAGCCTCGTTCAGTGAGCTCGACCGTCACGTCACCGGCACCGTCAAGTTCGGAGATGGATCGGTCGTCGACATTCGAGGGCGCGGAAGTGTGCTCTTCACCGACCACGCCGGCGGCCACCGCGTCCTGAGCGGTGTCTACTTCATCCCGCGGCTGAAGAGCAACATCATCAGCATCGGGCAACTTGACCAAACCGGGTGCCGGTCGGAGATAGAGCACGGCGTCTTCACCCTCTATGACCAGCAGCGTCGAATCATGGCAAAGGTGCAGCGCGCCGGCAACCGGCTGTACCCATACGCGCTCCAGCTCGCGCGCCCCGTCTGTCTGGCCACACGGTGCGCAACGGAAGAGGCGTGGAAGTGGCATGCAAGATACGACCACCTCAACTTCCAGGCGCTCCGCGAGCTCGCCCAGCAAGGACTGGTGCGCGGGCTGCCCTCCATTGACCACGTCGACCAGGTGTGTGACGGGTGCCTCGCCGGCAAGCAGAGGTGTGCCTCGTTTCCCGCAGAGGCGAACTACAGAGCGGAGCAGATCCTGGAGCTGGTGCACGGTGATCTTTGCGGGCCCATCACGCCCGCCACGGCTGGTGGGCGGCGCTACTTCCTCCTCGTCGACGACATGTCCAGGTACATGTGGCTGTCAGTGCTTCGGTCCAAGGACGAGGCCGCGGGGGCGATCGCGCGGTTCCTGGCGCGCGTGGAGACAGAGACAGGGCGCAGGCTGCGCGCACTGCGGACGGACCGCGGCGGCGAGTTCACCTCCGTCGACTTCAGCGACTACTGTGCAGACCGAGGGGTGCAGCGGCAGCTCACGGTGGCGTACTCCTCAACAAAACGGCGTTGTGGAGCGCCGTAACCAGACGGTGGTGGCCATGGCTAGGAGCATGATGAAGGTCGCATCCATGCCAGGAGAGTTCTGGGGGGAGGCAGTCACCACTGCCGTGTTCATCCTGAACAGGTCGCCGACGCTCTCCGTGGTCGGCATGACCCCGTACGAGGCGTGGCACGGTGATCGACCTCCGGTGCACTTCCTGCGCACCTTTGGGTGCGTGGTTCATGTCAAGACGGTGAAACCGCACCAGAGCAAGCTCGAGGACCGCTCCACTCCGATGGTTTTCGTCGGGTATGAAGAGGGCGGCAAAGCGTACCGCGCCTACAACCCGGCGACCAAGCGTGTCCAGATCATGCGGGATGCTGTCTTCGACGAGTCAGCACGATGGAACTGGGAGGACTCCTCTCATGGCACTCCGGCAACAGTGGGTGAGTCGTTCACTGTACCTTATCCAGCTTACAAGGTGCAGATGGCTCAGAGTGGCGGAGAAGAAGAAGCAGAACCTCAGACACCGCCGGCTCCGCGGAAACTTGCAGCGGCGAGATCACGCTCTGAAGTGAACACGCCCGCACCTGTCAGCAGTCCGGACACGGCCGTGTCTGTCAGCAGCCCGGAATCGGCGACCGAGGCACCACAAACCCCTGCTGCAGCCGCCACTCCAGGGGGTTTGAAGTTCGTGACACCGCCCTCCGGGAGCCCAGTGCTGGACGCCGATGACGACGCGCGCGTAGCTCATCGCTTTCGCCGTGTGTCTGACGTTCTCGGGCTCCACTATGGCGCCGTTCAGCCAGACAAAAAACTGCTGATCGCCTCTGCTGAAGAACCAAGTACATTCAAAGAAGCGGAGCTCGATCCAAGCTGGCGCAGAGCGATGATCGAGGAGGTAAACTCGATCGAGGAAAACAACACGTGGGAGCTCACTGATCTGCCCGCTGGACACCAGGCCATCGGGGTAAAGTGGGTGTTCCGCGTCAAGAAGGACCCGGCCGGAGAAATCGTCAAGTACAAAGGTCGCCTCGTCGCCAAGGGATTTGTGCAGAAGCCTGGCATCGACTTCGACGAGGTTTTTGCCCCAGTAGCTCGACTGGAGTCCGTGCGCCTTCTGCTAGCACTCGCAGCGCACGAGGGATGGCCGATCCATCACATGGATGTCAAATTGGCTTTCCTCAATGGCGAGCTGAAGGAGGAGGTCTACGTCGAGCAGCCGCCGGGTTTCGTCGTCGACGACCACAGGCGCAAGGTACTGAAGCTGCACAAGGCGCTGTATGGTCTCCACCAGGCACCTCGCGCTTGGAACGCCAAGCTTGACACCACGCTCGTTGACATGGGTTTCCGTCGCTGCAACTCCGAGCACGCCGTCTACGCACGCGGGTCAGGCCGCGAGCTCCTTCTTCTGGGGGTGTACGTGGATGACCTGGTGATCACTGGGGCCGACGCCACGGAGATCGACAATTTCAAGACGGCGATGAAGGGCAAGTTTAGGATGAGCGATCTCGGGTTGCTCTCCTACTACCTAGGCATTGAAGTGCGCCAGGATGTGGATGCTGTGACCATTGCGCAGAGCGCGTACGCTGACAAGATCATTGAGAAGGCGGGGCTGATGGGGTGTAATGCACGTCAGACACCCATGGAAGCGCGTCTGAAGCTGAGCAAGGCAAGCACAGCGGCTTCGACGGACGCTATGGAGTACAGGAGCATGGTGGGGACGTTGCGCTACCTCACCCACTCCCGGCCAGATATCACCTTCGCGGTGAGCTACGTGAGCCGTTTCATGGAAGCGCCCACGGTCGAGCACTTGACTGTTGTTCAGCACATCGTCAGGTACGTGGCCGGCACTCGTGATCTGGGGTGTCATTTTCCTCGCCGGCGAGCCAACGGAGCCAGGCTCGTCGGGTACAGCGACATGGCGGGCGGCATCGATGATCGCAAGAGCACGTCCGGGGGAGTCTTTTTCCTCGGTGATAGCCCTGTCAGCTGGCTGTCGCAGAAACAGAAAGTGGTGGCCCTTTCATCATGTGAAGCTGAGTTCATTGCAGCCATAACGGCCGCATGTCAGGGCGTGTGGGTGGCGCGTCTGCTTGCAGAAATCACAGGTGAAGAACTTCAGGTGCCACTGCTTCTGGTGGACAACAAATCTGCCATAGCTCTCTGCAAGAATCCGGTTCTCCACGACAGAAGTAAGCACATAGATGTGCGGTATCATTTCATCAGGGAATGTGTGGAGGATGGAAGGATGACAGTTGATTACATCCGAACTGAAGATCAGTTAGCTGACATTTTGACGAAGCCCCTGGGACGGGTCAGGTTCATCCAGCTGAGAGAGAAGATTGGAATGAAGAAAATAAAGTAAGCAGACTAGGATTTAGGGGGTGATTGTTGAATAAACCCAAGTCTGCAGTAGCTAGTGTTTTTGGTTTTCAGTTTCGTCAGTTTCAGTCTTTTCTTCAGTTTCGTCAGTAGCTTCAGGTTTCTGTTAGCGAGTTTAGCTCGAGTCAGTTAGCGCGTGGAGCGTTTCTGGCGCCCTCACCGATCGCTCGTGGGATGGCACGAGCATCACGATCTGTGGTGGCGCGTAGTTAGGGGGCCACGACCCCGTTTCTGTTGCTGTACTTTGAATAAGTAGAGAGGAATGAAAATCAGAAAAGTCGCAAGTTCACGCGGCGCAAAACCTCCCCGTTCTTCCTGCCACCTGAGTTTCAGAGAAAGACCGAGGTGAGGTGAGAGAGATAGGCTAGAATTTGCCAACAATTGGCATCAGAGCCCTGTTCTGGTCTTGGAGATGGCAGGTCCAGACGACTCCGGTGGCGGCAAGTCGCCGGCCACTCCGCGGGCACGGGTCTCCGACGGCAACGAGCTTGCCGTGGCCGAGAGATCCACAGAGCGGATGGCGCGCGACATTGGCGGTGCGGCGTGGCCGCAGCTGACCCGATCCAACTACACCGACTGGGCTGTCCTGATGCAGGTCATGATGGAGGGACGGTATCTCTGGGACGCCGTCCAGACGGGCACCGCCGAGCGCAGCGAGGATCGTTTGGCGCTCGAGGCGATCATGCGCGGCGTGCCGCCGGAGATGGGACCCACGCTCGCCGCCAAGGCGACGGCGAAGGAGGCGTGGGACTCTCTGAAGACGATGCGGCTTGGTGTGGCGCGGGTGCGGGAGGCAAAACTCGCGACGCTCACCAGGCGGTACGGCGACATCAAGTTCGCCGACGGCGAGTCGGTGGACGACTTCGCAATGCGTCTCACCGCGATGGTGGGGCAGATGGCACAGCTCGGTGAAAACATCCTTGAAAAACGAGTTGTGAGAAAATTTCTGTCAGTAGTCCCCAAACAGTTTTCGCAGATCGCTCTCTCGATCGAAACTCTGGTCGATCTCGATCAGCTCTCTGTTGAGGAGCTGACTGGGAGACTGAAAGCGGCGGAGGAACGCCATGAGCTGCAGTAGAGCACTGATAGCGTGGGGCGCCTGCTTCTCACTGAAGAGGAGTGGAACGCCGTCTCAAGAACGGCGATTCTCACGCTGGTGGCTCGGGCTTCGGCTCGTCTCGAGGCCGGCGTGGAAGGGGCCGTGGGCGCCGCGGCGGTGGCGGCGGACGCGGCCAGAACGGGGGTGCTGGCAGAGGAAACGCCGGTGGCACCGGCAACGACGACGATCGCGACAAGTGTCGCTACTGCGGCATCAGCGGCCACTGGGCCCGTGACTGCAGGAAGAAGAAGCGCGACGAGGAGGCGAAGGCCCTTCTCGCCCAAGGGCACGGCGGGGACGACGCCGATCCCACGCACCTCCTCATGGCGTAGGTGTGTGATCTGTCCGCGGTTCCAAGCGATCGTGACGGACACGTCGACCTGGTCGAAGAGCGCGTGGAAGCTCATCTGGGCCTGGCCACGGACGCTCACTCCGGCGTCTGGTACTTGGACACAGGGGCCAACAACCATATGTCCGGCGAGGAAGCCTCGTTCAGTGAGCTCGACCGTCACGTCACCGGCACCGTCAAGTTCGGAGACAGATCGGTCGTCGACATTCGAGGGCGCGGAAGTGTGCTCTTCACCGACCACGCCGGCGGCCACCGCGTCCTGAGCGGTGTCTACTTCATCCCGCGGCTGAAGAGCAACATCATCAGCATCGGGCAACTCGACCAAACCGGGTGCAGGTCGGAGATAGAGCACGGCGTCTTCACCCTCTACGACCAGCAGCGTCGAATCATGGCAAAGGTGCAGCGCGCCGGCAACCGGCTGTACCCATACGCGCTCCAGCTCTCGCGCCCCGTCTGTCTGGCCGCACGGTGCGCAACGGACGAGGCGTGGAAGTGGCATGCAAGATACGGCCACCTCAACTTCCAGGCGCTCCGCAAGCTCGCCCAGCAAGGACTGGTGCGCGGGCTGCCCTCCATTGACCACATCGACCAGGTGTGTGACGGGTGCCTCGCCGGCAAGCAGAGGTGTGCCTCGTTTCCCGCAGAGGCGAACTACAGAGCGGAGCAGATCCTGGAGCTGGTGCACGGCGATCTTTGCGGGCCCATCACGCCCGCCACGGCTGGTGGGCGGCGCTACTTCCTCCTCGTCGACGACATGTCCAGGTACATGTGGCTGTCAGTGCTTCGGTCCAAGGACGAGGCCGCGGGGGCGATCGCGCGGTTCCAGGCGCGCGTGGAGACAGAGACAGGGCGCAGGCTGCGCGCACTGCGGACGGACCGCGGCGGCGAGTTCACCTCCGTCGACTTCAGCGACTACTGTGCAGACCGAGGGGTGCAGCGGCAGCTCACGGTGCCGTACTCCTCAACAAAACGGCGTTGTGGAGCGCCGTAACCAGACGGTGGTGGCCATGGCCAGGAGCATGATGAAGGTCGCATCCATGCCAGGAGAGTTCTGGGGGGAGGCAGTCACCACTGCCGTGTTCATCCTGAACAGGTCGCCGACGCGCTCCGTGGTCGGCATGACCCCGTACGAGGCGTGGCACGGTGATCGACCTCCGGTGCACTTCCTGCGCACCTTTGGGTGCGTGGTTCATGTCAAGACGGTGAAACCGCACCAGAGCAAGCTCGAGGACCGCTCCACTCCGATGGTTTTCGTCGGGTATGAAGAGGGCGGCAAAGCGTACCGCGCCTACAACCCGGCGACCAAGCGTGTCCAGATCATGCGGGATGCTGTCTTCGACGAGTCAGCACGATGGAACTGGGAGGACTCCTCTCATGGCACTCCGGCAACAGTGGGTGAGTCGTTCACTGTACCTTATCCAGCTTACAAGGTGCAGATGGCTCAGAGTGGCGGAGAAGAAGAAGCAGAACCTCAGACACCGCCGGCTCTGCGGAACCTTGCAGCGGCGAGATCACGCTCTGAAGTGAACACGCCCGCACCTGTCAGCAGTCCGGACACGGCCGTGTCTGTCAGCAGCCCGGAATCGGCGACCGAGGCACCACAAACCTCTGCTGCAGCCGCCACTCCAGGGGGTTTGGAGTTTGTGACACCGCCCTCCGGGAGCCCAGTGCTGGACGCCGATGACGACGCGCGCGTAGCTCATCGCTTTCGCCGTGTGTCTGACGTTCTCGGGCTCCACTATGGCGCCGTTCAGCCAGACAAAAAACTGCTGATCGCCTCTGCTGAAGAACCAAGTACATTCAAAGAAGCGGAGCTCGATCCAAGCTGGCGCAGAGCGATGATCGAGGAGGTAAACTCGATCGAGGAAAACAACACGTGGGAGCTCACTGATCTGCCCGCTGGACACCAGGCCATCGGGGTAAAGTGGGTGTTCCGCGTCAAGAAGGACCCGGCCGGAGAAATCGTCAAGTACAAAGCTCGCCTCGTCGCCAAGGGATTTGTGCAGAAGCCTGGCATCGACTTCGACGAGGTTTTTGCCCCAGTAGCTCGACTGGAGTCCGTGCGCCTTCTGCTAGCACTTGCAGCGCACGAGGGATGGCCGATCCATCACATGGATGTCAAATCGGCTTTCCTCAATGGCGAGCTGAAGGAGGAGGTCTACGTCGAGCAGCCGCCGGGTTTCGTCGTCGACGACCACAGGCGCAAGGTACTGAAGCTGCACAAGGCGCTGTATGGTCTCCACCAGGCACCTCGCGCTTGGAACGCCAAGCTTGACACCACGCTCGTTGACATGGGTTTCCGTCGCTGCAACTCCGAGCACGCCGTCTACGCACGCGGGTCAGGCCGCGAGCTCCTTCTGGGGGTGTACGTGGATGACCTGGTGATCACTGGGGCCGACGCCACGGAGATCGACAATTTCAAGACGGCGATGAAGGGCAAGTTTAGGATGAGCGATCTCGGGTTGCTCTCCTACTACCTAGGCGTTGAAGTGCGCCAGGATGTGGATGGTGTGACCATTGCGCAGAGCGCGTACGCTGACAAGATCATTGAGAAGGCGGGGCTGATGGGGTGTAATGCACGTCAGACACCCATGGAAGCGCGTCTGAAGCTGAGCAAGGCAAGCACAGCGGCTTCGACGGACGCTACGGAGTACAGGAGCATGGTGGGGACGTTGCGCTACCTCACCCACTCCCGGCCAGATATCACCTTCGCGGTGAGCTACGTGAGCCGTTTCATGGAAGCGCCCACGGTCGAGCACTTGACTGCTGTTCAGCACATCGTCAGGTACGTGGCCGGCACTCGTGATCTGGGGTGTCATTTTCCTCGCCGGCGAGCCAACGGAGCCAGGCTCGTCGGGTACAGCGACATGGCGGGCGACATCGATGATCGCAAGAGCACGTCCGGGGGAGTCTTTTTCCTCGGTGATAGCCCTGTCAGCTGGCTGTCGCAGAAACAGAAAGTGGTGGCCCTTTCATCATGTGAAGCTGAGTTCATTGCAGCCACAATGGCCGCATGTCAGGGCGTGTGGGTGGCGCGTCTGCTTGCAGAAATCACAGGTGAAGAACTTCAGGTGCCACTGCTTCTGGTGGACAACAAATCTGCCATAGCTCTCTGCAAGAATCCGGTTCTCCACGACAGAAGTAAGCACATAGATGTGCGGTATCATTTCATCAGGGAATGTGTGGAGGATGGAAGGATGACAGTTGATTACATCCGAACTGAAGATCAGTTGGCTGACATTTTGACGAAGCCCCTGAGACGGGTCAGGTTCATCCAGCTGAGAGAGAAGATTGGAATGAAGAAAATAAAGTAAGCAGACTAGGATTTAGGGGGTGATTGTTGAATAAACCCAAGTCTGCAGTAGCTAGTGTTTTTGGTTTTCAGTTTCGTCAGTTTCAGTCTTTTCTTCAGTTTTGTCAGTAGCTTCAGGTTTCTGTTAGCGAGTTTAGCTCGAGTCAGTTAGTGCGTGGAGCGTTTCTGGCGCCCTCACCGATCGCTCGTGGGATGGCACGAGCATCACGATCTGTGGTGGCGCGTAGTTAGGGGGCCACGACCCCGTTTCTGTTGCTGTACTCTGAATAAGTAGAGAGGAATGAAAATCAGAAAAGTCGCAAGTTCACGCGGCGCAAAACCTCCCTGTTCTTCCTGCCACCTGAGTTTCAGAGAAAGACCGAGGTGAGGTGAGAGAGATAGGCTAGAATTTGCCAACAATTGGCATCAGAGCCCTGTTCTGGTCTTGGAGATGGCAGGTCCAGACGACTCCGGTGGCGGCAAGTCGCCGGCCACTCCGCGGGCACGGGTCTCCGACGGCAACGAGCTTGCCGTGGCCGAGAGATCCACAGAGCGGATGGCGCGCGACATCGGCGGTGCGGCGTGGCCGCAGCTGACCCGATCCAACTACACCGACTGGGCTGTCCTGATGCAGGTCATGATGGAGGGACGGTATCTCTGGGACGCCGTCCAGACGGGCACCGCCGAGCGCAGCGAGGATCGTTTGGCGCTCGAGGCGATCATGCGCGGCGTGCCGCCGGAGATGGGACCCACGCTCGCCGCCAAGGCGACGGCGAAGGAGGCGTGGGACTCTCTGAAGATGATGCGGCTTGGTGTGGCGCGGGTGCGGGAGGCAAAACTCGCGACGCTCACCAGGCGGTACGGCGACATCAAGTTCGCCGACGGCGAGTCGGTGGACGACTTCGCAATGCGTCTCACCGCGATGGTGGGGCAGATGGCACAGCTCGGTGAAAACATCCTTGAAAAACGAGTTGTGAGAAAATTTCTGTCAGTAGTCCCCAAACAGTTTTCGCAGATCGCTCTCTCGATCGAAACTCTTGTCGATCTCGATCAGCTCTCTGTTGAGGAGCTGACTGGGAGACTGAAAGCGGCGGAGGAACGCCATGAGCTGCAACAGAGCACTGATAGCGTGGGGAGCCTGCTTCTCACTGAAGAGGAGTGGAACGCCCGTCTCAAGAACGGCGATTCTCACGCTGGTGGCTCGGGCTCCGGCTCGTCTCGAGGCCGGCGTGGAAGGGGCCGTGGGCGCCGCGGCGGTGGCGGCGGACGCGGCCAGAACGGGGGTGCTGGCAGAGGAAACGCCGGTGGCACCGGCAACGACGACGATCGCGACAAGTGTCGCTACTGCGGCATCAGCGGCCACTGGGCCCGTGACTGCAGGAAGAAGAAGCGCGACGAGGAGGCGAAGGCCCTTCTCGCCCAAGGGCACGGCGGGGACGACGCCGATCCCACGCACCTCCTCATGGCGTAGGTGTGTGATCTGTCCGCGGTTCCAAGCGATCGTGACGGACACGTCGACCTGGTCGAAGAGCGCGTGGAAGCTCATCTGGGCCTGGCCACGGACGCTCACTCCGGCGTCTGGTACTTGGACACAGGGGCCAACAACCATATGTCCGGCGAGGAAGCCTCGTTCAGTGAGCTCGACCGTCACGTCACCGGCACCGTCAAGTTCGGAGACAGATCGGTCGTCGACATTCGAGGGCGCGGAAGTGTGCTCTTCACCGACCACGCCGGCGGCCACCGCGTCCTGAGCGGTGTCTACTTCATCCCGCGGCTGAAGAGCAACATCATCAGCATCGGGCAACTCGACCAAACCGGGTGCAGGTCGGAGATAGAGCACGGCGTCTTCACCCTCTACGACCAGCAGCGTCGAATCATGGCAAAGGTGCAGCGCGCCGGCAACCGGCTGTACCCATACGCGCTCCAGCTCGCGCGCCCCGTCTGTCTGGCCGCACGGTGCGCAACGGACGAGGCGTGGAAGTGGCATGCAAGATACGGCCACCTCAACTTCCAGGCGCTTCGCAAGCTCGCCCAGCAAGGACTGGTGCGCGGGCTGCCCTCCATTGACCACATCGACCAGGTGTGTGACGGGTGCCTCGCCGGCAAGCAGAGGTGTGCCTCGTTTCCCGCAGAGGCGAACTACAGAGCGGAGCAGATCCTGGAGCTGGTGCACGGCGATCTTTGCGGGCCCATCACGCCCGCCACGGCTGGTGGGCGGCGCTACTTCCTCCTCGTCGACGACATGTCCAGGTACATGTGGCTGTCAGTGCTTCGGTCCAAGGACGAGGCCGCGGGGGCGATCGCGCGGTTCCAGGCGCGCGTGGAGACAGAGACAGGGCGCAGGCTGCGCGCACTGCGGACGGACTGCGGCGGCGAGTTCACCTCCGTCGACTTCAGCGACTACTGTGCAGACCGAGGGGTGCAGCGGCAGCTCACGGTGCCGTACTCCTCAACAAAACGGCGTTGTGGAGCGCCGTAACCAGACGGTGGTGGCCATGGCCAGGAGCATGATGAAGGTCGCATCCATGCCAGGAGAGTTCTGGGGGGAGGCAGTCACCACTGCCGTGTTCATCCTGAACAGGTCGCCGACGCGCTCCGTGGTCGGCATGACCCCGTACGAGGCGTGGCACGGTGATCGACCTCCGGTGCACTTCCTGCGCACCTTTGGGTGCGTGGTTCATGTCAAGACGGTGAAACCGCACCAGAGCAAGCTCGAGGACCGCTCCACTCCGATGGTTTTCGTCGGGTATGAAGAGGGCGGCAAAGCGTACCGCGCCTACAACCCGGCGACCAAGCGTGTCCAGATCATGCGGGATGCTGTCTTCGACGAGTCATCACGATGGAACTGGGAGGACTCCTCTCATGGCACTCCGGCAACAGTGGGTGAGTCGTTCACTGTACCTTATCCAGCTTACAAGGTGCAGATGGCTCAGAGTGGCGGAGAAGAAGAAGCAGAACCTCAGACACCGCCGGCTCCGCGGAAACTTGCAGCGGCAGATCACGCTCTGAAGTGAACACACCCGCACCTGTCAGCAGTCCGGACACGGCCGTGTCTGTCAGCAGCCCGGAATCGGCGACCGAGGCACCACAAACCCCTGCTGCAGCCGCCACTCCAGGGGGTTTGGAGTTCGTGACACCACCCTCCGGGAGCCCAGTGCTGGACGCCGATGACGACGCGCGCGTAGCTCATCACTTTCGCCGTGTGTCTGACGTTCTCGGGCTCCACTATGGCGCCGTTCAGCCAGACAAAAAACTGCTGATCGCCTCTGCTGAAGAACCAAGTACATTCAAAGAAGCGGAGCTCGATCCAAGCTGGCGCAGAGCGATGATCGAGGAGGTAAACTTGACCGAGGAAAACAACACGTGGGAGCTCACTGATCTGCCCGCTGGACACCAGGCCATCGGGGTAAAGTGGGTGTTCCGCGTCAAGAAGGACTCGGCCGGAGAAATCGTCAAGTACAAAGCTCGCCTCGTCGCCAAGGGATTTGTGCAGAAGCCTGGCATCGACTTCGACGAGGTTTTTGCCCCAGTAGCTCGACTGGAGTCCGTGCGCCTTCTGCTAGCACTCGCAACGCACGGGGGATGGCCGATCCATCACATGGATGTCAAATCGGCTTTCCTCAATGGCGAGCTGAAGGAGGAGGTCTACGTCGAGCAGCCGCCGGGTTTCGTCGTCGACGACCACAGGCGCAAGGTACTGAAGCTGCACAAGGCGCTGTATGGTCTCCACCAGGCACCTCGCGCTTGGAACGCCAAGCTTGACACCACGCTCGTTGACATGGGTTTCCGTCGCTGCAACTCCGAGCACGCCGTCTACGCACGCGGGTCAGGCCGCGAGCTCCTTCTTCTGGGGGTGTACGTGGATGACCTGGTGATCACCGGGGCCGACGCCACGGAGATCGACAATTTCAAGACGGCGATGAAGGGCAAGTTTAGGATGAGCGATCTCGGGTTGCTCTCCTACTACCTAGGCATTGAAGTGCGCCAGGATGTGGATGGTGTGACCATTGCGCAGAGCGCGTACGTTGACAAGATCATTGAGAAGGCGGGGCTGATGGGGTGTAATGCACGTCAGACACCCATGGAAGCGCGTCTGAAGCTGAGCAAGGCAAGCACAGCGGCTTCGACGGACGCTACGGAGTACAGGAGCATGGTGGGGACGTTGCGCTACCTCACCCACTCCCGGCCAGATATCACCTTCGCGGTGAGCTACGTGAGCCGTTTCATGGAAGCGCCCACGGTCGAGCACTTGACTGCTGTTCAGCACATCGTCAGGTACGTGGCCGGCACTCGTGATCTGGGGTGTCATTTTCCTCGCCGGCGAGCCAACGGAGCCAGGCTCGTCGGGTACAGCGACAGCGACATGGCGGGCGACATCGATGATCGCAAGAGCACGTCCGGGGGAGTCTTTTTCCTCGGTGATAGCCCTGTCAGCTGGCTGTCGCAGAAACAGAAAGTGGTGGCCCTTTCATCATGTGAAGCTGAGTTCATTGCAGCAATAACGGCCGCATGTCAGGGCGTGTGGGTGGCGCGTCTGCTTGCAGAAATCACAGGTGAAGAACTTCAGGTGCCACTGCTTCTGGTGGACAACAAATCTGCCATAGCTCTCTGCAAGAATCCGGTTCTCCACGACAGAAGTAAGCACATAGATGTGCGGTATCATTTCATCAGGGAATGTGTGGAGGATGGAAGGATGACAGTTGATTACATCCGAACTGAAGATCAGTTGGCTGACATTTTGACGAAGCCCCTGGGACGGGTCAGGTTCATCCAGCTGAGAGAGAAGATTGGAATGAAGAAAATAAAGTAAGCAGACTAGGATTTAGGGGGTGATTGTTGAATAAACCCAAGTCTGCAGTAGCTAGTGTTTTTGGTTTTCAGTTTCGTCAGTTTCAGTCTTTTCTTCAGTTTCGTCAGTAGCTTCAGGTTTCTGTTAGCGAGTTTAGCTCGAGTCAGTTAGTGCGTGGAGCGTTTCTGGCGCCCTCACCGATCGCTCGTGGGATGGCACGAGCATCACGATCTGTGGTGGCGCGTAGTTAGGGGGCCACGACCCTGTTTCTGTTGCTGTACTCTGAATAAGTAGAGAGGAATGAAAATCAGAAAAGTCGCAAGTTCACGCGGCGCAAAACCTCCCTGTTCTTCCTGCCACCTGAGTTTCAGAGAAAGACCGAGGTGAGGTGAGAGAGATAGGCTAGAATTTGCCAACATTATATATACTTACAGCAGCACTGCTAATGATACTAGCCCATGTGCTGGTGGATGTGGTGTCCTATTTGCAGAAAAATACCATGTGTAAGTGGAGTGCAGTGTTCTGCAGAAGCAGATATTCAGTTGGGTGCTACCCTGTCTATTTCTTCTATGCTATCTTTACTCTACTTAAGAACAGATATTGCTTGTCTTGGCTATATTCTGCTTTCTTGTCTATTTCTCTATCCCTCTCTCTTCTATTAAACTGATAAGAACATATGTTGCCTGATCTTATTGCCTATGATGCTGGTCTGAGGCCTCTCTGGGTTCTAAAGTTATTTTTGTGGCTCCAAGAACTCCTACAAATCCTGTGATGCATGACACAGCATTTCTGTGCACGCCTGAGGATTCCATCACTCCAATCCTACCTCTGGTGCTGAGTAGCTTGGTCTTGAGGCTCTGGTTATCCTTCTTGTGGTTAGCCTGCACCTCCTTGCTGTTTCACACTAATTCTCAGGTTTGGGTTTGGTCCAACTCCTGTTTGGTTCAGTTGTACCAGTGGCTATCAAACTCTCACTACGGCTGGGTTGCTCTATTTATAGTGCTCTGGACGGGTGACTCAGCTGTGTGCTTGTTGTGTGTGCTGCTAGTGTTGTCCTTGCGTGAATCTCTGGTGCTGGTGGTGTTGACAGCAGCTGCTTGCTGTTGTCAAGCTCTCCTTGATGCCTATCTTGTAAGTTGCTGGGTGGCTAATTGCTTGGTTACTTGGTCCTGGTCGGGTGGGTTTGATCTATATCTACTCCTGGCTTTATTCTGAGGCTGAACAGTGGCTTATATCTACTGTCACTTGACAGGATATATGCTACATACTAATCCTAACCCACTCCCTCTAGTGTTTATGGTTGCGGGTTTTGAAGAAAAGAAGAAGAAGATCAAGATTAAAATCAAGATCTTAGATATGATAGTATAGGAAGAATAGATAATTTAGTTTAGGTTGTCTTTCCTGAATTCTTTACAATCCAAGAATGTATTCTCTTATTAATTATTCATGTATGTCATATGTAATATAACTTTGTAATATTTATCCGATTATCAATAAAGCTTTAATTTTCTTTATTGTTCAAAGTCTATATTAAATGCAATTCCAATTTATAATTGATTGGAACTTATGCACTCAAGTCCTTTTAACTTATTTGAATTATAATTTGAACCCAAAACTCTAAATAAGAGTGAAGGTCATGTCCAAATTATTTAAAATGCAAATTTAACTTAGTAATTTGAATGCAAGTTTGATTTGGTTTTGAGATGCAAGTTGATAATAACCCCAACCTACATGCATGATTGCAAATAACATTCGGAAAAAAAATTCCCCGTTCTCTCAAACTACGGGTCATTACAGGTATTTCCCTGGAGAGGGAGGGATGATGTAGCACCGCGACGGTAAGTATTTCCCTCAATTATGAAACTAAGGTATCGAACCAGTAGGAGAACCAAGCAACACAACGTAAGCAACACCTGTACACAAATAACAACACCTTGCAACCCAATGTGTTAAAGGGGTTGTCAATCCCTTCTGGGGTATGGCGCCTCAAGATAGGCAAACTGACGTGAGGTAAATTGTAGTAGATTGATAGATCGGACGCCAAATAAAATAAATTGCAGCAAGGTATTTTTAGATTTTTGGTTTAATAGATATGAATAAAAATTGCAAAGAAAAGTATATCGCAAGGCAAATATATGAGAAAGAAGACCCAGGGGCCGTAGGTTTCACTAGTGGATTCTCTCGAGAAAAATAACAAATGGTGGGTAAACAAATTACTGTTGAGTAATTGATAGAACTTCAAATAATTATGACGATATCCAGGCAATGATCATTACATAGGCATCACGTCCAAGATTAGTAGACCGACTCCTGCCTGCATTTACTACTATTACTTCACACATCGATCGCTATCCAGCATGCATCTAGTGTATTAAGTTCATGAAAAACAGAGTAATGCAATAAGAACGATGACATGATGTAGAAACGATCTGTTTATCTATATGGTGGTAGATATAGATCTCGTCTTTTTTATCCTTAGTGGCAACGATACATACGTGTCGGTTCCCTTTCTGTCACTAGGATCAAGCACCGTAAGATCGAACCCACTACCAGGCATCTCTTCCCATTGCAAGATAAATATATCAAGTTGGCCAGACAAAACCCAAATATCAGAGAAGAAATATGAGGCTATAAGAGATCGTGCATAAAAGAGATCAAAGAAACTCAAATACTTTCATGGATATGAAAACATAGATCTGATCATAAACTCGAAGTTCATCGATCCCAACAAACACACCGCAAAAAAAGTTACATCATATGGATCTCCAAGAGATCATCGTACTGAGGATCAAGAGAGAGAGAGATGAAGCCATCTAGCTACTAACTACGGATCCGAAGGTCTACAAATAACTACTCAGGCATCGTTAGAGAGGCACCAATGGAAGTGGTGAACCCCTCTGTGATGGTGTCTAGATTGGATCTGGTGATTCTGGACTCTGCAGTGGCTGGATGAATATTTCGTCGACTCCCCTAGGGTTCTGGTATTTTTGGGGTATTTATAGAGCAAAGAGGCGGTCTGGGGGGCACCCGAGGTGGACACAACCCACCAGGACGCGCCAGGAGGCCCTGGCGCGCCCTGGTGGGTTGTGCCCCCCTTGGGCACCCCTAGGTGCAACCAGGGCCCATTGCCTTCTTTCTGGCCCATAAAAAATCTCCGTAAAGTTTCATGGCATTTGGACTCCGTTTGATATTGATTTTCTGCGATGTAAAAAACATGGAAAAAACAACAACTGGCACTTGGCACTATGTCAACAGGTTAGTACCAAAAATGATGTAAAATGATTATAAAACATCCAAGATTGATAATAAAACAACATGTACGTTGGAGACGTATCAGCATCCCCAAGCTTAACTCCTACTCGTCCTCGAGTAGGTAAGTGATAAAAATAGAATTTTTGATGTGGAGTGTTGTTCATCAAGTCATATCATATTCTTTTTTTTATAGCATGGACATTTCGACTTTTATGTGATTCAAAGCAATAGTCTAGTTTTGACATAATAATTTAGATACTCAAGCATATCAACAAGCAACCATGTCTTTCAAAATATCAATGCTAAAATAAGTTATTCCTAGCCCATCATGCTCAAACACTGATCCATTCATAAAACACACTCGGATATTGACTACACCCAATACTTGAGCACGATCATGTTGCCTCCTAGTTGGTGCTTTTATGAGATAAGATGGACACTCAAATTTCAAAATAAAAATTTCATAAAGTAAAAGATAGGCCCTTCGTAGAGGGAAGTAGGGATTTGTAGAGGTGCCAGAGCTCAAAGCGAAAAATTAGAGATAAAAACATTTTGAGAGTTGTATCCATCCCACCAACGAAAACGACTTAGAGTTCCCAATACTTTCCATGCATAGATATATCATAGGTGGTTCCCAAACAGAAAATAAAGTTTATTCCTTTTTTCACCATAACTTTCACTTTTCATGGCTAACCGTATTCACGGGTGCCCTCCATACCAACACTTTTCAAGGAATTTATTATTTGACAACATAAAGTAAATTCATTTATTTTTTGCATTTCAGGACTGGGCATCCCTAATACCTTTGCCTTACTCTCGTGCAATTACAAGTGAATAAACACTCATCTTGAGAATAACACATCTAGCATGAAAAATATTAGCCACCCCTCACCGCTCCGCGAGCAAAACAAACATACAAAAGAGAAGTTTATTTTGAAAATTAGAGATGGCACATGCAAATTTTCTTAGAATGGCAAAAGAATATCGCATATAGGTAGATATAGTGGACTCATGTGGCAAAACTGGTTTAAAGGATTTTGGATGCACAAGTAGAGGTCATACTTAGTGCAAAATGAAGGTTAGCAAAAAATTGGGAAGCGACCAACCAAGAAACAAATAATCTCATAAGCAAGCATTAAGCATAATTAACACCGAATAATGCACCATAAGTAGGATATAATTTTCATTACATGATTATTGACTTTCGTGCATGCATAGGGAATCACAAACCTTAACACCAATATTCTTACTAAAGCGTGATTACTCATCAACATAACTCACATATCACATCATCATATCTCAAAACTATTACTAAGAATCAAGTTTATTTTGTCCAATGATCTTCATGACATTTTCTTTTACTTTATCCTTCTTGGATATCTATCACTTTGGCACTAATTTTCACGTGTTGCTTTTCATAAGCTCAAACAAATATAAGTGAAGATCATGAGCATAAGAAATTTTCTTTCTCTCAAAATAATTTAAGTGAAGCAAGAGAGAATTTCTTCAAAATTTTACTAACTCTCAAACAAATCTAAGTGAAGCAAGAGAGCATTTCTTCAAAAATAACAAAGCACACCGTGCTCAAAAAGATATAAGTGAAGCACTAGAGCAAGTCCTAGCTCATAAAAGATTTAAGTGAAGCATAGGGAGCAATTCTAACAAGTCATGACATAATTTTGGCTCTCTCAAAAAGGTGTGTCCAGCATGGATTGATGACTTAAAACACAAAATAAAACAAGCAAAGACAGATATCATACAAGACGCTCCAAGCGAAACACATATCACGTGACGAATAAAAATATAGTCTCGAGTGAAATACCGATAGTTGTTGGCAGAAAGTGGGGATGCCACTTGGGGGCATCCCCAAGCTTAGTTGGTTGCTCATTCTTGGATAATAGCTTGGGATGCTGGGGCAGCCCCAAGCTTAGGCTCTTACATCCTTCCTTCATCCATCGTAAGATAACCCAAAACTTTAAAACTTCAATCACATAAAACTCAACAAAGCCTTCGTGAGATCCGTTAGTTAAAGAATGATAAACCACTACTATAAGTGTTGTATCAAACCAATTCATATTTCCTTTTTGTATTATATCTACTGTATTCCAACTTTTCTATGGCAAAAACTCATCAAAGAAAACCATAGAGCCATCTAAATAAGCACACAACACAAAGAAAACAGAATCTGTCAAAACAGAACAGTCTGTACCAATCTGACTATTTTGAATAATTCTGTAACTCAAAAAACTCTGAAAAATTAGGATGTCCTGAGAAATTTGTATATTGATCTACCTCAAGTGGAATGGGTATTTTATCGCTCTCTAGTAAAAAAATGAAAATTAATTTTGTCAGCGTAAAAGTTTTTGTTTTCTCAGCAAGATCAAACAACTATTGCCCAAGAAGATCCTAAAGGCTTTACTTGGCACAAACACTAATTAAAACATAAAAAACACAATCATAACAGTATTGTGCTAATACTCAAGAACAGAAAGCAAAAAGAAAAAATAAATTTTATTCATTGGGTTGCCTCCCAACAAGCGCTATAGTTTTACATTCCAACAAGGATCTAAGTTTTATATTCCGAAGTTTTGGCAATTTTTGTAAGGGTTTTCTCAAACCCAGGAGGCTCTTTACGCTTCCCCAAATTCTCCAGAAAAGAAACCATCTTAAGATCCAAAATATCCAATCTCTTGTTGCAAAGAGTAATCAAAGTATTCATGCGATTGATACTGCCATTGAGGTGTTTGAGGGGTTCATTATATTTCTGTATTTCAACCATATGTTTATGCAAATCACTAAGTTTGTCCGACATTTAGGCTCCCTCGAGGGAAAATGAAACCCCTTCTTTTGAGGTGGAATTCACAAAATTCCCTCTAGTATTTCATAGGCAACATTGGCATCAAGATCAATAAAATTTCCTTTAGCGGCAAAATTGAGAAGTTGTCTATGATGCAAAGCCAACCCTATGTAAAAATCACAAAGCAAAATCTTGGCATCCCCCTTTAGGTTAGAAATATGACATGATTCCATAAGCCTATACCAGGCATCTTTCAAATTTTCTCCTTGTCTTTGTTTTAAGTACAAGACTTCAAAATCTGGTGACCAAGGAGGAGTAGGGACGCTAGCCATTGAGACTAGAAAGCAAGAGAACGGCGAACGGAAAAAGAGAGGCGAATAAAGCGGCAAATTTTTGTGATGTGGGGGAGAGGAAAACGAGAGGCAAATGGAAAATAATGTAAATTGCGAGGAGATGAGATTTGTGATTAGGAACCTGGTCATGTTGAAGATTCTCCCCGGCAACGGCGCCAGAAATTCTCCTTGATGGTAGCTGGAACTACGTCGGTATTTACCTGGAGAGGGAGGGATGATGTAGCACATCGACGGTAGGTATTTCCCTCAGTTATGAAACTAAGGTATCGAACCAATAGGAGAACCAAGCAACACAACGTAAGCAGCACCTACACACAAATAACAACACCTCGCAACCCGACGCGTTAAAGGGGTTGTCAATCCCTTCTAGGGTACGACGCCTCAAGATAGGCAAACAGACGTGAGGTAAGTTGTAGTAGACTGATAGATCAAACGCCAAATAAAATAAATTGCAGCAAGGTATTTTTGAATTTTTGTTTTAATAGATCTGAATAAAAATTGCAAAGAAAAGTAGATCGCAAGGCAAATATATGAGAAAGAAGACCCGGGGGCCGTAGGTTTCACTAGTGGCTTCTCTCGAGAAAAATAGCAAATGGTGGGTAAACAAATTACGGTTGGGAAATTGATAGAACTTCAAATAATTATGACGATATCTAGGCAATGATCATTACATAGGCATCACGTCCAAGATTAGTAGACCGACTCCTGCCTGCATCTACTACTATTACTCCACACATCGACCGCTATCCAGCATGCATCTAGTGTATTAAGTTCATGGAAAAACGGAGTAATGCAATAAGAACGATGAGATGATGTAGACAAGATCCGTTTATCTATATGGCGGTAGATATAGATCTCGTCTTTTTATCCTTAGTGGCAACGATACATACATGTCGGTTCCCTTTCTGTAACTCGGATGAAGCACCGTAAGATCGAACCCACTACCGGGCACCTCTTCCCATTGCAAAATAAATAGATCAAGTTGGATAGACAAAACTCAAATATTGGAGAAGAAATACGAGGCTATAAGAGATCATGCATAAAAGAGATCAAAGAAACTCAAATACTTTCATGGATATAAAAACATAGATCTGATCATAAACTCGAAGTTCATCGATTCCAACAAACACACCGCAAAAGAGTTACATCATATGAATCTCCAAGAGACCATTTTATTGAGGATCAAGAGAGAGAGGGAGAGAGAGAGACGAAGCCATCTAGCTGCTAACTACGGACCCTAAGGTCTACAAAGAACTACTCATGCATCATCGGAGAGGCACCAATGGAAGTTGATGCGGATCATCCTATGGACATCACCATATCAAGAGTCCGTTCGGCGAGTGACACGTGCGACATCTACTTCACATACACAAAGGTGAATCATCTCCTTTACATGTGCTCATTTGACCCCTTCGAGGATGGTATACTGCTTGACACCCCTCTCGTGTGCATGCATAGGTATTTTCGGAACACTACGGACGATGACGAGGAGTGCAAGCACCAAGGAACAACTACACCATCCGCGAGGGAAGCGTGGAAACATAGACAAAAGAAGAGCTACCAAAGAAGCTACAACGAGCGGACGTCCGGCCCACACCGGACGACTGGCCAGCGAGCGGACGTTCGGCCTCCATCGGACGACCGGCGCCTGAAGCCCTAGCCGAGCTACAACAAGCGGACGTTCGACACCACTAGACGACCGGCGACCGGACGACTGGCCACCTCCGGAAATCTGGTACTTCAGCGATCGAGCCAGAATGAGCAGGAGCCAGCGACTACCGAATGTTCGTACGCCCATGAGCCACCGGACGACCGTTACACATCGGACGTCCAGTACCTGTCTGCGCACAGGATCGGGCCCGAGGCCCATGTATCCCTCTCCCACTTACCCCTTCGTGGACCTAGACTATATATACTCCTCCACCTCCTCCTAGTTAGGGTTAGCAAAGTAGTAGCTCATTTAGAGATAGAGATTTGCTCATCCATTACGGATCTACTCCACGAGAGAGATCGCGGCCCCTCTTCGGAGAAGATCCACGTTGGATTCAAGACCCCCTCTTGGGTGGCCCCCTTCAAGAACTCCTACTGGAGATGAACTTTACCTTGTATATTTTCTTTTGTTGTTCCTGTACCTTGTGGATCTTGTGTGTTTGATTGTCTAGTGGATGTGTGATTGGACTTGTTCTTGAGTGTTTCCCCTTGTGTTTTCTCTCCGTTCTTCCCCATGTTCTTCGTGTTCTTAGTTGGGATCCGCTCCTTTCGTGAAAGATCGGGCCACTAGGGTTCTACCCTACATCATCTTGATATCATGAGCCACGTTGATCACGATTTCGGAGCCTCCCCTCTTTGTTTTATAGCCTAATTTTGTTGTGTTCTTCCCTAAATTCGAAAATCCCCACCAAAAATAGCCCCAATTTTTTTCGTGATTTGTTGGTTTGACGAAGTTTTGTTGGATTTGATACATAGATTTTCTTGGTTTCAAGTGGATCTAGCATCTCCCCAAGTTTCCTCATCTTTCATCCAAGAAATCCCCTCTATTTTGACCCCAAAATCCCCAAATTCCGCCAAAAATCGCGTCCCGAAACTCGCATCTCGCGTTGACCCAGACCCATCGGACGACCATCACTTTACCGGACGTCCGGCGACCCAGGAAGCACCGGACGTCCGACCTTACCGGACGACCGGAACCCCCTAACCCGAGCGGAATTAACGGATTTCCGACCTGACTGGACGTCCAGCGACCGGACATCTGTCCATTTCCGGACGTCCGCTACCTGTAGATATCAACTTCACTCAAATTTTGTTTCGCCCATAACTAATTCATTCGGAGTCTGATTTTCGCGTTCTTTAGCTCGTTGAAAAGATCTTTACATTCTCCTTCCCACAAAAATACAACCAACATCTTTTGACTCCATCAAAGTTTTGAAACTTTGGCATCTTTGCCTAGGGCTTCCACCACATCATCTGCTACACCACCACTGACTTCCGCAACCTAACCAATTTTGTTCACCTTCGCATTAGTGGTTGCTTGAGGAGTGATTTGAGTCTCCTAAGGTGTCTCAGCTACTTAGGGACAGTTGCTTGTTCATCAACCACCACCACCATTACCGCATAGGCTTACCAACCATACACTTCCACCCCCCAACTTAACCCAATTTTGTTTGTGTTGTAAGTTGTGTCTCCTAAGGTGTTTCAGCCACTTAGGAACCATGCTTCCAACTCCGACACCGTGTATAGTCTACCACCCTACCCTCCATTTTCGTAATCCCATTGAGCTTCCGCAACCACCACCACATTCCCACTACCACCATTTGACATTTGAGATTTTGAGTTCGTGGTTTTTCCGTTTCCTAAGATGTTTCGGCTACTTAGGGATGAGTCTCCATCATCTTGGTATCTCCATGAAGATCACTGCCACTCATCATCGCAATGGACGGTAACCTCCATATCATCTCGGTATCGTGATATCCATCCATTGTATATTCCCTTGCTATTGCATTGATAACCCCTAGCCCATTTTGCGTCACTTGCCTATCGAGACTAGCCATTTGAGTATTGCCGGCAACGTTACTTGTGCACATTAGTGGTCCACACCTTCCATTACATACATACCATACCATATCGGTATCATATCAACCCTTGTGCCACAAGTTTGTTCCCGCATATATTTACAATTGCTATCTTGGTTTGTGCATTGTGCAAAAGTGGCCATACAAAAAAGAAAGAAAGAAAGAGAATAAAGCTTTTAAGCAAAAGAGAAAGAGCAAAGAAGCTTGTAAGCAAGTGCCATAGCATCATACCACATTGCATAAAAGATTGTCATATCCGATCATCTTGGATCATACCACCGGAACATCATACAAATATAGCATACTTGGGATAGAAAGTTCATTTGTGCACAAGTGTCGTATCCGCCTACAGAGCAATCATGCTAGCATCTCTCTTGAGTTGTGCAACATGAGTGTTTTCCGTGGTTTCCACATTTTGTGCTCTTTCCTTGGTTTCACGACCCCATTTATCTATCCGTGTGTGTGTTTCCGTGCGCAACATATTGCCATTGGTCTACTTGTTTCACTTGCGAATTTGCGAATCTCTTTCAACATTATTGACTCTTGCTAACATTTTGCATTAAATTTTTGTGCCACTATCATCACCGAGCTCCACCATAAGCTTTAGTTTGTAGGTGTGAGTGAACAAGTCCGGTACCAATTCCACTATTCTTTCATCTCATATTGAGTGAAACGGTATACATCCTCAACTTTGGGAAAAGGTAACTTGGTATTATTTATCTCATTTCCTACTCACCTCTACTCGAGTCTTGTGATGGATAGACAAGGCATTTCATCTTCGCTCAACAACAACAACGACGATTTCAATGCCACGAACAATTCCAATGACGCCAAGATGTAAGCTCAAATGGAGGAGATCAAAGCCCTCATCAAGTCCTACAAGCGATCTTCCTCATCTTCGAGAAGACGCTCAAGTACACATGCTTCCAAGCTACCATCTACGGCAAGGTCACATCGGCATCGACACCATCACCACCACGAACGTGAAGGTCAAGAGCTCAACACCAACAACCGCTCAACGACTTCACCATCTCCTTTGGCGTCTTCGCCAAGTGACTTCAAGGTATCTTTGTCTTCGGATATACGACACCTTTGCCAACAAGCACCTCAAGACTATACTCAAGAGAAGCTCCCCAAGCTCAAGTCCTCAACCCCCACAAGCTACTACGACCTCGACATCGACCATGCGATTCCTTTCTATGGGACTCAAGAACCCGAGGAGTATCTCGAATGGGAGCGTTTGATGGACGACTACCTCATGCTACATCAAGTTCCTCCCGAAGATCAAGTCAAGTGCGCCACAAGGAACTTCCATGACTACGCATCCACATGGTGGCTTCACGCATCTTCGGCGACCTACGACATGAGTTGGCCCAAGACGAAGAGAGCTTTGCGGCATGAGTTCGTGCCTCCAACCTACATGGAACAACTTCAACGCCAATTGGAGAACACCATCCAAGGATCCAAGTCCATCGAGGAGTACTTCAAGGAGATGAAGATTGCCTTGCGACGAGCTGGTGTGGACGACCCCATTTCGATGAAGTTCCACTTCATGATGGGATTGCACAACGACATCTCCAAGACGATCTTCCTCGAGAACTACAAGCCCCTCGACGACAACTACATTAGTGCTCTCAAGGCGGACCAAGAACTCATGAAGGCCAAAGCTTCTCCACCCCAAGCTCATTTCGCGACGACCAAGCTCCATGAGAACGAGCATGAGGCTAGCACCACCACGATGTCCAAGCCCGACGAGCTCCAAGACGATGCTCCCAAGTTCGACTTCACCGCCATCCCTCTTTGTGGCATTGACGATGCCGAGTCTACTTCGACACTTTTTCAAGATGGTGCGCGCGACGACTACGACTACGGACACCATCAAGGACCAAGCTTTGGAGGCGAGCGACATGGTGACGAGCAAGGATGATGCGTCCATCTTAGGAGGTGAGAGTGATGATGTGCCATCTTCGGCCTTCATCCACGGCGACAGTGATGAGATGGTTGAGCATGTGATTTTCCCTTCGACCATGATGATGTATGATGACTTGAGTGACTTTTGCCACCATATTAAGAGTGAGAGTGACTTCACCACTATCCCCATATATGATGTGTTACCACAATTCCCATGTGAGGAGAGCCACAACCCCCACCACTTGAGTGAGATGAGTGACTCCACCATACGTGAGATTTAGTGCACCTACCTTGAGGGACTGAGTGAACCAACACATATAGAGAGTGAGATAGTTGATAGGTCATGTGAGGCCACTTTCAACACTAACGACTTGACCTCTACCTCTATTGTGTCTTCTCATTTGGTGCTAGGTCCCATCTATGATGACGCGCCGATTCGTGATGACTTCGTCCTCCCTTTGGACAAGACGATGGCCATGGTTGAATATGATGCACCCCCACATGGTTCCATCAAGATGAAGATGACCACCATTTGGTCTTTCCCACCTCACCTACACCACATGAGTGGAACGACAAAGGTAACATAGGTGAAGGTGATGCTCTAGTCCCACTAGTGGACATTCTTGACAATGATTGCTTGCATGGTGTTGATCAACCTATTACCATGCTTCATGCTAGTGCGACTTCCCCAGGCGATGATTTACCCATTTATGATGAGTATGATGATTGCCATGTGGAGTCTATTAGTTGTGATGCCATGTTACATAGGATTTCTTGTGCCAATTCTCTCGGTCACATCATGTTTGCTAATCCTCTTGACTTGTCATATGCTATGCATGAGATCAATCATATGTCATATTTGCAATCTCTTCATATTGACTATGCATATGCTATTAAAATAAACCCAATTTGCACATATGGCATAGATGACAAGCCTATGGTTATTGGCATTTGTTTCTCTTGTGATGATATTGACATGCTACCTTTGCATCATTTATCTCATATGCCATGCCATAACCACCTAGCTTCGGATATGCATTGTTTTGGATGTTGTCCATTTTCTACGTATGATGTTTCAAATATTGCACATGAGGAGACCCCCATAGTTTCCTCATACATTTTAGGAGGTTGTGATCACTCCCATCCATTGCATGATCCTTATACTTGTATGCTCAATTTGCATCCCCATCGTGTTATACACAATAACTATTCTTTCATGATGGATGACATGTTCTTATACCATGCATCAAATTTCTTTGAGAAATGCTTATCTTGTACTAACTCACACGTGCAAATACACATCATGATGGATGATGTGTACATTTACCATGCGCACAATTTCTTTGGTTTGTGTCTCTTTTGTGTAGGTACCCATGAATACTTGTCAACCTCGCAATCCCACGAGTTTACAAAACGAGCTCTAGAGAGCAATGATGACTTGGGATCCCATGGATTGTCTTTCCCACCGCTCTCTTCGCGCAAATACTTCACGCATTTCTTCTACATGGCCTTCACTTGGCTATGGGTTGTTGTCCACTATATATCCTTTGCCCATCTTTCCATGTTCACTTTGCATGATATGCTCATTCCTATACATTTGCCATGCATTTGTGACCCATTCTTTGCATTACACATGATGATTGATTCTCATACTTGTATGTGTATTTACAAGCTTGGTGGAGATATTGCTAGTTATTGCCATGTTTTCTTTGTGTCCCATTCCTATGATGATACTATGATCTTGCTTTGTGTTCGTGTTTGCGATATGTCATGTGCATTGTCTATGCCTATTATTTGCTCTCATGACATGATTGCCATGATTTACTCTAGTATGTTGCGTCTTTGCACTACTAGCTTGCACGACTTGATTACTATGTTTGCTTGCCTTGTTGCATCACCGATGACTCAAACTTGCTCGCTTCATGGGGTTGATGACAACCATCTGCATGCTTTGCACATGATTGTTATTGCTTGCTGTCATATATCTCCATATGTTGCCTCTCTCATGCTAGATGATTTTCCATGTATTGAGTGCAATTATGCCTTTAGTCTTGATAATGAGTTTGCCCCCATAGCATTCTCGCATATATTTCAAGATTTTGACATTTTTCTTGTGAAGCATGCTTGTCTTGCCTCTTTGCACCATATACCTAGTGCCATGAATATAGCCATTGTTGCATGATATTATTCATGCACTTGTGCTTCTAATGGTTATGTGCAAAAGAAGAGAACCATCATGATGGATGATGTGTTTATCTACCATGCACATACATTCTTTATTTTGTTTTGTGCATGTGTAGGATACTTGGACTTTGTGTCAACTTCCACGTCACGTGAGTTGACAATCCGAGCTCTTCAGAGTGAACCACCTCCTATTACGATGATTCTACATCGCACTTGCTTGTACTTCGGCATTGTGAATGACGCACAAGGACATGCTTTCAAGGTGATATCCTTCTCTTTTGAGAATCCCAAAACCATGAACATGAATATTGTGGATCATACTACTTGTGTTGCTTGCACCATGAGACTTGGACCACTTGATTACACACTTGTTGGAGATCTTGCTTCGACTTGTCATTTTCACCATTCCATGCATCGTGATATATATGCCTTGTGTGTTGCATCCAATTCTTGGATTACTTGCTCCTCTCACATGTTTGGTTGCAACAATGTCGTTTCTTCACATATGCCATGTCCCATTGATTGCTACATGCTTGCCTTGATTGCCTCACACATGATGAACAATTGCTCTTTCTATTGTGTTGAGTGCCACACGATATTCACTACACCCAATGCACCTTATGCTTGGATTGTCTTGCACTTGACCCATGTGTTTAGACACTTCATTTTATTTAGTGTTGTGAATGATTCCTATGCCTACCGTAGACCTTTCATTGAGCAATTTGTGAATGCTTGCTATGAACTTGAGGTAGATGCTTCTTCTCTTGTTACACATATTTGCATCACTACCTCACATTCACATGCTTGACCCCATGATATCTTTGCTTGTGCTCAATTTATATGCTTACATGCCATGTCACAATCCTTTGTCACACCATATGCTTTGCATGATGATGACACTTGTTTGGTGAATCACCTCTTGAATGCTTGGTTTTGCACTAACTCTAACCACATTTATTTTTCCAAGTGTTTGTTGTCCTTGCTCATTTTGAAGGAATCACTAGA
>NC_057803.1:266785476-266840476 GCF_018294505.1 Triticum aestivum | reverse complement strand
AGAGCCATTACCAAGAAACGAAAGTATCTGGTTATTTAATTGGCGTGCACGAGCTCTAGTAATTGGTCCAATATGTGTAGTAGCAAGGGTTGTGGGTGTAACAATGGTATTCATGTCTTCATTAGTTTCTCTAAGATGGCACATTTTATACCTATCGGATTCAAGGCTCCGCAGACCCAAGAAGGTTCGAACTCTGGGGCGTGTGCGAAGATCTCAACCTCTCAAGTCTCAAGCTTATCTCCCTATAGCTTAGCCTTGCCGGATTCTCATGAGCGGGGAAGAAGATGGACATGGCAGTTTACCCAGCTCCGGACCACCTTGCGGTGTAAAACCCTACTCCTGCTTTTGGGTGGATTTGCCTCACGAAGGGTTGAGAAAGAACTAGTATAGTGGATGAACAGCATCGCGAAGGCTATGGTGGTGAGGGCGTAAAGGATGGGATCGGGGGTTGGATCCTCCTCTACGATGGTGGCTAACCTATATTTATAGTGGCCTTGGTCCTCTTCCCTCGAAACTTAGGCGGGAAGGGATCCCACAACAACCAATTTGAAAGGGGGCAATGTGGCACCCTGGCTCAGAGCAACCAATTTACCTGGCATTGCCAGCCTAGAGATCTAGTCTTCTGGCAACACATAACAACTTGGTACAGAAAAGAACCGCTTTATTGATGCTAGCGAAAGCATAGGTTCGATATTACATCAGATAGCGAGGCCAAGCGGCACACACGGTGCGGCTGGACAATATGTACATTATTAATGAACATGAAAGGGGCCTCGATTACAACAACTACGCGGCAGTGGAATGACGACGAAGCGGAACTCCATAGCACAAGGACACTAATGTGGACATCGTCTAGACGCGAGAAGCACTCGATCTGGTAAGACTTTCCTGAAAGCTGGCATGACATGCCATGTCAGTACATGATAACCCACAAGTATAGGGGGTCGCAACAGTTTTCGAGGGTAAAGTATTCAACCCAAATTTATTGATTCGACACAAGGGGAGTCAAAGAATATTCTCAAGTATTAGCAGCTGAGTTGTCAATTCAACCACACCTGGAAACTTAATATCCGCAACAAAGTATTTAGTAGCAAAGTAATATGATAGTAGTGATAATGGTAGCAAAAGGTAACAGTAGTAAAAGCAATGTTTTTGGTATTTTGTAGTGACGATAGCAATAGCAACGGAAAAGTACATAAGCAAAGAACAATATATGAAAAGCTCGTAGGCAATGGATCGGTGATGGAGAATTATGCCGGATGCGGTTCATCATGTAACAGTCATAACCTAGGGTGGCACAGAACTAGCTCCAGTTCGCTGATATAATGTAGGCATGTATTCCGAACATAGTCATACGTGCTTATGGAAAAGAACTTGCATGACATCTTTTGTCGTACCCTCCCGTGGCAGCAGGGTCCTTACAGAAACTAAGGGATATTAAGGCCTCATTTTAATAGAGAACCGGAACAAAGCATTAACACATAGTGAATACATGAACTCCTCAAACTACGGTCATCACCGGTAAGTATCCCGATTATTGTCACTTCGGGGTTAACGGATCATAACACATAATAGGTGACTATAGACTTGCAAGATAGGATCAAGAACACTCATATATTGATGAAAACATAATAGGTTCAGATCTGAAATCATGGCACTCGGTCCCTAGTGACAAGCATTAAGCATAGCAAAGTCATAGCAACATAAATCTCAACACATAGTGGACACTAGGGATCAAACCTAACAAAACTAACTCGATTACATGATAGATCCCATCCAACACATCACCGTCCAGTAAGCCTACGATGGAATTACTCACGCACGGCGGTGAGCATCATGAAATTGGTGATGGAGGATGGTTGATGATGACGATGGCGACGGATTCCCCTCTCCAGAGCCCCGAACGGACTCCAGATCAGCCCTCCCGAGAGGTTTTAGGGCTTGACGGCGGCTTCGTATCGTAAAACGCGATGGTTTCTTCTCTCTTATTTTTTTCTCCCTGAAACTCAATATATGGAGGTGGAGTTGGAGTTGGAGAGGCAACAGGAGGCCCACGAGGTAGGGGGCGCACCCTAGGGGGGGAGGCGCGCCCCCCACCCTCGTGGAGAGACGGTGGGCCCCCTGGCCTTCATCTTTGGCAGGTATTTTTCTTATTTTCTGAAAAGTAGCTCCCTGAAGTTTCAGGTCATTCTGAGAACGTTTGCTCCTGCACATAAATAACACCATGGTAATTCTGCTGAAAACAACGTCAGTCCGGGTTAGTTCCATTCAAATCATGCAAGTTAGAGTCCAAAACAAGGGCAAAAATGTTTGGAAAAGTAGATACGTTGGAGACGTATCAACTCCCCCAAGCTTAAACCTTTGCTTGTCCTCAAGCAATTCAGTCGACAAACTGAAAGTGATAAAGAAAAACTTTTACAAACTCTGTTTGCTCTTGTTGTTGTAAATATGTAAAGCCAGCATTCAAGTTTTCATTAAAGATTATAACTAACCACATTCACAATAACGCATAGGTCTCAAGTTTACTCATATCGATAGCATAATCAACTAGCGAGCCATAATAATAAATCTCGGATGACAACACTTTCTCAAAACAAACATAATATGATATAACAAGGTGGTATCTCGCTAGCCCTTTCTGAGACCGCAAAACATAAATGCAGAGTACCTTTAAAGACCAAGGACTGACTAGACATTGTAATTCATAGTAAAAGAGATCCAGTCAAGTCATACTCAATGTAAACTAACAGTAATGAATGCAAATGACAGCGGTGCTCTCCAACTGGTGCTTTTTAATAAGAGGATCATGACTCAGCATAAAAGTAAATAGATAGGCCCTTTGCAGAGGGAAGCAGGGATTTATAGAGGTGCCAGAGCTCAGTTTTGAAATAGAGGTGAATAATATTTTGAGCGGTATACTTTCATTGTCAACATAACAACCAAGAGATGGTGATATCTTCCATGCTACACACATTATAGGCGGTTCCCAAACAGAATGGTAAAGTTTATACTCCCCCTTCCACCAACAAGCATCAATTCATGGCTTGCTCGAAACAATGAGTGCCTCCAACTAACAAGAGTACCAGGGGGAGTTTTGTTTGCAATTATTTTGATTTAGTTTGCATAAAGCATGGGACTGGGCATCCCGGTGACCAGCCATTTATCTCGTGAGTGAGGAGCGGAGTCCACTCCTCTTGAGAATAACCCGCCTAACATGGAAGGTACATGCAGCCCTAGTTGATACATGAGCTATTCGAGCATACAAAACATGATATTTATTTGAAGGTTTAGAGTTTGGCACATACAAATTTACTTGGAACGGCAGGTAGATATTGTATATAGGTAGGTATAGTGGACTCATGTGGAATAACTTTGGGGTTTAAGGAGTTTGGATGCACAAGCAGTATTCCCGCTTAGTATAGGTGAAGGCTAGCAAAGGACTAGGAAGCGACCAGCTAGAGAGCGACAACAGTCATGAACATGCATTAAAATTAATCAACACCGAATGCAAGCATGAGTATGATATAATCCACCATGAACATAAATATCGTGAAGGCTATGTTGATTTTATTTCAAATACATGCGTGAACATGCGCCAAGTCAAGTCACTTAAATCATTCAGAGGAGGATACCACCCTATCATACCACATCATAACCATTTAATAGCATGTTGGCACGCAAGGTAAACCATTATAACTCATAGCTAATCAAGCATGGCATAAGAAACTATGATCTCTAGTTGTCATTGCAAACATGTTTATTCATAATAGGTTGAATCAGGAATGATGAACTAATCATATTTACAAAAACAAAAGAGGTCGAGTTCATACCAGCTTTTCTCATATCAGCCAGTCCATCATATATCATCATAATTGCCTTTCACTTGCACGACTGAATAGTGTGAATAATAATAATAGTGCACGTGCATTGGACTAAGCTGGAATCTGCAGGCATTCAATAAACAGGAGAAGACAAGGCAATATGGGCTATTTTGTTAGATAAACAACAATGCATATAAGAGCCACTTCAACAATTTAATTATGGTCTTCTCCTATCGACCCTTGTCGCGGTTCTAAGTCTGACAGTAATGTAGGGGGGTAAGTATGGAGAGGCAAGATCTTAGCTATGGAGAAGTTGTAAGCACACGAGGTTTACAAGTTTAGGCCCTTCTCAGAGGAAGTAATAGCCCTACGTCTCGGAGCCCAGAGGCGGTCGACTGGATTATGCGTGATGGTTTATAGGGGTGCAAACCCTTTACACTGAGGAGGGGGTGGCTTATATAGAGTTCGCCGGACCCCTCCGGCCCTCAGTTATGCAGGGTTTAAATACATTAAGGTTGGGCGTTACTGGTAACGCCCTTAATAAAGTGCTATGATGACCATAAAGGCTACTTAATAACCAACCGTTAGCATGCAGAGTGCCTTTAGGTCTCCTGGCCATCGAGTGGTTTGGTCTTGGTCGAGTGATCGCTTCTTGGTCGAGTGTCTTCGAGTCTATCGAGTGGAACACCTCCAAGTCGATTGAAAGGTGATTTCTTCTAGAGATGTCCTTGGGCAGGGCAGTTCGGACAGGTCCATGACCCTACCCTAGGTACATAGCTTCATCATTAGCCCCCGAATGGATCGAGGTTTGAGTGGGGAAGGAGTTGAGAATTTTCCCCGACTCATTTTTCATGCCATGAGTATATCTGGTTTCGGGTCAATGAATCCTGAGTGATGACAGCAACTTCATTTTCAGTCGCCTTGATCCATTCTTAGCTTTTGTCGAGTGAGTTTCTTTACTTGAAAGGTTCCGAGTGATGGTGCGGAGGAGATCTCCGGTCTGACAAGTTGTTCTGTTGCCCGCAGATTTCGCGGGATCCGAATTTTGGGAAGCGCGCGGGACGGGGGAAGCCGCAGTAATCGGATGGGATAGAGCGGAGCTGCCTCGATCCCCACACCACCTTTTTCGCCATGTATCACGCGCGCGATTGTTACGGGATTTGACAGGGCCGCCCGGGCCTACCAGTCAGCCACTCGGAAGCGGCCTCATATAAGGCGTCGGACCGGGGACTCTTCGAACTGTGCGTCCTCATTATCTCTTCTCCTCTTCATGCTCCCTTGCCGCGATCGCTCTCGCCCCAGCGCCACCGCTCCGTACGCATTTCACCGGCGACGATGGGGAAGGAGAAGACGGCGGCTCTAGAGCGGGCGAAGAAGGCGACGGCAAGGTCGAAGGGGAAGGCGACCAGTCGGGGCGGATCCTCCTCGCGAACCGGCCTGCCGAAGGGCTGGATCCAGGGCGACTAGATCCGCTCAATGATCACCCAAGAAGACCTCAACGACCTAGCCGAAGGGGGGCTGATCCCCTATGAATCGGCGCGACTTCCGGGGAAGGAATCCGAGCCGCAACCTCGGGAGGGTGAGCGTGTTCTCCTTGCCACCCACGTCGACCGTGGATTCTCCTTGCCTCCTCACCCTTTCTTTCGGGGATTTCTGAACTTCTTTGGGGCACAACTCCACCACTTCACTCCCAACACAATCGTTTATCTTGCCATTTTGTTTCTTTGTGTGAGAATTTCCTGGGTTGTCGGCCTCACTGGGGCCTTTTCAAGCACATTTTCACTTGTCGCTCCCACACGCTGAAAAAAGCTAATCCGAGTGACGAGAGGACTCAAGTGATTCAGATGTGTGGGGGTCTCGGTGTCCAGATGAGAGGGAAAAGCTCCTTTCCGGCCATGATTCTTCCCGACTCAGTTCGCGGATGGCAGTCGACCTGGTTTTACTGCAAAGACCAGTCGACGCCAGGGCAGTCGACTGGCCTCCCTCCTTTCACCATGGACCGAGTGAGTAAACCCTCCCCTTTGAAGGTGCTCCAAGAGGAGAAGGCGCATGTGAGGGTGTTGGTAGAGCGAGTGGTCCAGCTTATCCGTGACGGGGTCACTGGTATGGATCTCTTGGAGGTCTTCCTTCAGCGGCGCATACAGCCTCTTCAAGCCCGAGACCATCCGATGTGGATGTATTCGGGTCTTGAAGATTCCACTCGGATTCACCCGGAGGAGGTCGATGACGACACACTGGAGAAGTGGCTGTCGGGCATGACCGGAAACAAGGACAACCCCAGGGGAGCTAGGAGAGTTCCTCCACTCGACCAGTCTCATGTACCAGAGAAGGCCCGATTCTGAGTTTTTGTTTGTAATCTGAATTCACTCGCGCAGCTGCCTATACTGAGTCGACTGACTTTGTTCTTCCTGCTTTCTTTCAGGCCATTATTGAAATGTATTCAATGCCCAACGGAGAGCAAGAGCAGGACTCGGAAGGAGAAGCGAGCGGCGGCGACAGTGGCAAATGGGAGTCTGACGGTAGAGGGGACGAAGAAAGCGACAATCCAAGTGATGAAGAAGAAGTCGAGTCGCCTCCTCGCAGGGAGAGGCGGTCCAAACTTGACCAAGAACGACCGAGCGCCTGTGAAAAGGCGATTGCTCAAGCTGGTCAGTCTTCAAAGCGTCCTCGGACCTCTTCGCCAACTCCGACTGAAAAAGCGTCAAAGCATCCCAAAGTCGCAGAGCCGAAGCTTCGAAAGGCGTTGCCGAAGATTAAGATTGACATCCCCATCGCTTCCGCGTGAGCGTCTCCCTTCATATTTACTCGACGCTCTGTGATGTTTGTTTTTCTTGTTTTAACCAGACGAACTTTGGAACTGTCAGCGCTGCTACTTCCGGGACCTCAGCTTACAGGGATGATGATGAGGTGATGGAGGATGCGGTCACTTCTAATCTGGGTATGGTTTCTGCCATACTGTCTTTATTTTGGTCGATTCAACTGCATTGTGTACCATTGGGTGATGTAATTTTGTCGACTGAACTTTGAACAGCCCCTAACATTATTGACCTCCCTGATGACAATGATGAAGAGCCCCGAGAGGCCTTTGGCGAGGAGAAATAGGCAAGCTGCTGCGAGCGAGGTGCCACAATCGACACCGAGGGCGGAGCCAGTCGTTCAGGACGCTGGCGATGCCAATCAGGGTTTTGTTACCTTCGTTGTGCCATTGTCGAGTGCCTTGCCTTCCTCGTCGACTGCTCAGGCCCCTGTCGACCCGCCTTCAGTTTTTGCGACCCATCATATCCCAGAGGACAAGGTGAATGCTGCCAGGGAAGCCATACGCTAGGCGGGCATTATGATGGAGAAGATGAAGACGGTGCGGGACGCCAGCCAAGCTGCCTACGATGCCAGCTCGGCTCTCCAGAGCAACGTCCAGGTTAGTTGGTCGCCGCTTGTTCTGTTAGGATATGCTATCTGAAGACTCTTTCCGAAAATATTTGCATCTGTACACCCACTGGGTGCGTCGATTGAATTTTTGAACTAGTGGGGGCACGCTGAGTGCACCCACTGGGTGTAGTCCTCGAGACTATGGTGGACTGCTGGCAGTCGACTATAGTCTTTACATTTTGTCGAGTGTAAACCGAACTGGTAGTTTGTCTCTTCCACTCGATCTGGTCGAGTGGGATCAGAACCGGTGGGGGCATGCCAAGTGCATCCACTGGGTGTAGTCCCCGAGACCGCGGTCGACTGCTGGCAGTCGACTGTGGTCTGAGTTCTACTTTCTCTCTTTCTTTTTTTACTCCCTGCACTCGACTCCGGCGGGCCGGTCGAGTGGGATCAGAACCGGTGGGGGCACGCAAAGTGCACCCACTGGGTGTAGTCCCCGAGACTATGGTGGACTGCGGGCAGTCGACCATAGTCTTAGTACTTATTGTCTTTGTCGATTTTCACTGTAAAATAACTTCTCCCCTTTGATTTCAGAAATCTTGTGATCTTGGAGCTCGCTTTGCTGACTTGGAGAAACAGCAGATTCAACTGATCCTTGACTTGGAGCTGGCCAAGACAGAGCTGCAAAAGGTCAAGGACGGCGCCACTGGTAAGACGAGTTTGTCGACTGGTCTGTCTTAGGCTTGAGTACCCTTCTGCTATTTCTGAATCAATCATCATTTCTTTGCAGAAAAACTGAGAGAAGCTCTGGCGAAGAAGGATCAAGATTTGGCTGCTGCTCGGAAGGAAGCTGACGACAGAACCGCCTTGGCTGAACAGAAACTGGCTTCAGTCGGCCGGTTGGAAGAAGAGAATACCAAGCTGAAATCTGCTCTGAACGAAGCCAACAAGGAGTGCTCGCGCTGGAAGAAGGAGAACCTCAACCTGGGCGAGAAGATGGAAGGCATCGCTCGCAGGAGGGACGATCTGGAGAGCTATCTGAGGAGCCTTCCCAAGAAGTTGTTCATCAAGCTTGAAGGTGCACATTTTGTTCCGACTGATTTTTTTGTGTCGACTCAGCGTATGAAAATTGACTTATTCTTGGATCGTGAATGCAGAGTTTTGCCAGAACTTCGAGGAGGAGACTGGGCAGATCGAACCAGGTTTGGATCCAATCAATTCTCCCGTGAAAGATGAAACTACCATGAATCTGCTCCGACTGGAATCCCGCATCGACGGTGTCATGGACTACTTGGCTCGACTGAAGGTCACCATGTCATGGATCGACCCGGCACTTTGCCCAGAGGCCACGCTCCAAAATGATCTTGAGTCCCTGATGACTCGGCTTAACGAAATCCCTGACCGAGTGCAGGAGTGGAAGAAGTCTTCTGCCAGGTGCGGCGCTGATGTGGCTCTGTCTTTGGTTTGTGTCCATTGCAAGGAGGTGCGACAAGATAAGCTGCCAGCAATCAAGGTCGCCAACACCCAGAAGCATGACTTCCGATCTTTTATGGAGATCTTCATCGTCGCAGCCACTCAGATCGCCGACGGCGTCGACTTAGACGAGTTCGTCGAGCCTGCTAGTCCTCCTCCCGCGGAGTGAACAAACTTTTATGCCTCACCTTAAATTTGCCTCGGAATGCCGAGTGGTCTTTGTAACCGTTAAACTCTTTCGGGCTGAATGCCTGAGCACTTCGATCTGTGGTCCGGAACCTTTAGGATTTTATCAGAACTTGGTTTATCGTTGAATATCTCCATGAATCCCCTACTGAGTGAACCCGTTCTTTATTCGAGACAACTTTTGTATTTGTAGCGTAAGTCCAAAGGAGAAGGAAGCAGTCGACCTGTGCCTTGTTGCCCTTGCGGGTCGGTGATGGAGTGCCCATCGTATTTGTGACAAAGCTCCTCAAGAGAAGGTGGCAGTCGACCCGCACCTTGTTACTGCAGAGCGGGACAGAGCGCACATTGTATTTGTGGCGAAACTCCCCAGGAGAAGGTGGCAGTCGACCCGCACCTCGTTACTGCAGAGCGGGATGGAGCGCACATTGTATTTGTGGCGAAGCTCCCCAGGAGAAGGTGGCAGTCGACCTGTGCCTCATTACTGCAGAGCGGGATGGAGCGCACATTGTATTTGTGGCGAAGCTCCCCAGGAGAAGGTGGCAGTCGACCTGCACCTCGTCATCCTTGAGGATTGAGATGTGTTTCGTACTTAGGAGAGCACTGGACTACAGCTAAGCCCCCGAGTGGGAGGTTTGCTCACCACTCGGTAGGATTTTCAGATACTTAGGCGAGTACCGGACTGCAGCTAAGTCTCCGAGTGAGAAAACTTAGGCGAGCACTGGACTGCAGCTAAGCCCCCGAGTGGGAGGATTGCCCTCCACTCGGTAGGATTTTTTCAAACTTAGGCGAGTGCCGGACTGCAGCTAGGTGAGTACTGGATTGCAGCTAAGCCCCCGAGTGGGAGGTTTGCTCTCCACTCGATGGGATTTTTTAAATACTTAGGCGAGTACCGAACTGCAGCTAAGTCTCCGAGTGAGAAAACTTAGGCGAGTACTGGACTGCAGCTAAGCCCCCGAGTGGGAGGATTGCTCTCCACTCGGTAGGATTTCTTCAAACACTTAGGCAAGTACTGGACTGCAGCTAAGCCCCCGAGTGGGAGGATTGCTCTCCACTCGGTAGGATTTTTTCAAACACTTAGGCGAGTACTGGACTACAGCTAAGCCCCCGAGTGGGAGGATTGCTCTCCACTCGGTAGGATTTTTTCAAACACTTAGGCGAGTACTGGACTGCAGCTAAGCCCCCGTGTGGGAGGATTGCTCTCCACTCGGTAGGATTTTTTTCAAACTTAGGCGAGTGCCGGACTGCAGCTAAGTCTTCGAGTGAGAAAACTTAGGCGAGTATTGGACTGCAGCTAAGCCTCAGAGTGGGAGGATTGCTCTCCACTCGGTAGGATTTGTTCAAACTTAGGCGAGTGTCGGACTGCAGCTAAGTCTCCGAGTGGGAAGACTTAGGCGAGTACTGGACTGCAGCTAAGCCTCCGAGTGGGAGGATTGCTCTCCACTCGGTAGGATTTTTCCAAACTTAGGCGAGTGCCGGACTGCAGCTAAGTCTTCGAGCGGGAAGACTTAGGCGAGTACTGGACTGCAGCTAAGCCTTCGAGTGGGAGGATTGCTCTCCACTCGGTAGGATTTTTTCAAACACTTAGGCGAGTACTGGACTGCAGCTAAGCCTCCGAGTGGGAGGATTGCTCTCCACTCGGTAGGATTTTTTCAAACTTAGGCAAGTGTCAGACTGCAGTTAAGTCTCTGAGTGGGAAGACTTAGGTGAGTACTGGACTGCAGCTAAGCTTCCGAGTGGGAGGATTGCTCTCCACTCGGTAGGATTTTTAAATACTTAGGCGAAACGGGTTCGCAGCTAAGCCCCCGAGTGGGAGGCTGGCTCACCACTCGGTAGGAAATTATTTTTACAAACTTAGGCGAAGCGGATTCGCAGCTAAGCCACCCACTGGGGGATTTCTTACGCAAACAAAAACAATAACAATCGCTGAGAAAATTATAATGCTCTTGTCTTTGATAAATAAACTACAGGAGTTTTTTCTTATTACATCTCATCCGAGTGAGAATTCAAGTATAAAAGGGGCGGAGTAGCTCCGCATTCCAGGCTCGTGGCTCATCAATCTGGCGATTGACATTGTAGAGGTGGTACGCTCTATTGTGGAGGACTCTGGTGACTATGAAGGGGCCTTCCCAAGTAGGAGCGAGTTTGTGTGGTTTTTGCTGATCCACGCGGAGGACTAAGTCTCCTTCTTGGAAGGCTCGACTCTTCACATTTCTGGCATGGAATCGACGCAATTCTTGCTGATAGATGGTCGATCAGATCATGGTCATTTCTCTTTCTTCTTCCAGGAGGTCGACTGCGTCCTGCCGGGCTTGTTCTGCTTCTTCTTCAGAGTAGAGCTCGACTCGAGGGGCGTTGTGAAGCATGTCACTCGGCAAGACTGCTTCGGCTCCGTAGACCAGAAAGAATGGGGTTCTTCCGGTCGATCGGTTCGGGGTCGTCCTCAATCCCCAAAGAACTGATGGAAGCTCGTCGACCCATGCACCTGCTGCGTGCTTGAGATCGCGCATCAATCGAGGTTTCAGTCCTTTGAGAATTAGGCCGTTTGCTCTTTCCGCCTGTCCATTCGACTGAGGGTGAGCGACCGAAGCATAGTCGACTCGTGTGCCCTGAGAGGCGCAAAAGGCCCTGAATTTGTCGGAATCGAAGTTTGACCCATTGTCAGTGATGATGCTGTGCGGAACTCCATATCTGAATATCAACTCTCTGATGAAACTGATAGCAGTGCAAGCATCAAGATTCTTGATAGGCTTAGCTTCAATCCATTTGGTGAACTTGTCGACTGCTACTAGCACATGAGTGAAGCCGCTCCTGCCCGTTTTCAGTGGTCCAACCATGTCCAGCCCCCAAACAGCGAAGGGCCAGACGAGTGGAATGGTTTTCAGAGCTGACGCGGGCTTGTGCGACATATTGGAGTAATACTGACATCCTTCACATTTGTCGACTATCTCTTTTGCCATTTCATTGGCCCTTGGCCAGTAAAATCCCGCTCGGTATGCTTTAGCCACAATGGTCCGAGAGGACGCATGATGACCACAGGTCCCCGAGTGGATATCATCAAGGATCATCTGACCTTCTTCTGGTGTTATACACTTCTGACTGACTCCAGTCGCGCTTTCTCTATACAACTGTCCCTTTATGACTGTAAAGGCCTTGGATCGACGGACGATCTGTCGAGCCTCTTCTTCGTCCTCTGGGAGTTCTTTCCTTAGGATGTACGCGATGTACGGTACTGTCCAGTCGGGAGTGATGACCAAGACTTCCATGATCAGGTCGACCACAGCTGGAACTTCAACTTCAGTCGGATCCGTGGCACTTTTTGGCTGCGGGGCCTCTTCAGTGAAGGGATCCTCCTGAACTGATGGTGTGTGGATGTGTTCCAAAAACACATTGCTGGGAATGGCTTCTCTTTTGGAACCTATTTTTGCCAAATCATCAGCTGCTTGATTTTTCAGTCGGGGTATGTGATGAAGCTCTAACCCCTCGAATTTCTTCTCCAGCTTTCTCACTGCATTGCAATAACCAGTCATGGCTGGACTTCTGACGTCCCATTCCTTCATCACCTGATTAACCACCAAATCTGAGTCGCCATAGACCATGAGGCGACGGACGCCGAGTGAAATGGCCATGCGCAACCCATATAAAAGTGCTTCATATTCTGCCTCGTTATTGGAGGAATCAAAGTGGATTTGAAGAACATATCTGAGCTTATCTCCTCGGGGGGAGACCAACACCACCCCGGCACCGGAACCATTCAGCATTTTGGAACCGTCGAAGAACATGGTCCAATGCTCCGAGTGAACCTGAGTCGGCAGTTGCTGTTCAATCCACTCGGCGACGAAATCTGCTATTGCCTGGGACTTGATAGCTTTCTTTGCCTCAAACTTGATATCTAGAGGAAGGAGTTCAATCGCCCATTTTGCCACTCGACCAGTTGCATCTCTGTTATGCAGGATCTCTGACAATGGAGCGTCGCTGACGACTGTAATGGAATGATCAGAGAAGTAGTGAGCAACTTTCTTTGTGGTCATATAAATCCCATATACAAGCTTCTGATAATGAGGATATCTTTGCTTCGACGGGGTCAAAACTTCAGAAATATAATATACTGGGCGCTGAACTTTGAAGGCTTTTCCTTCTTCTTCCCGCTCGACCGTAAGTACCGTACTGACGACTTGTCCCGTGGCTGCGATGTAAAGCAGCAAAGGCTCCTTGCTGATTGGGGCAGCAAGCACCGGCTGGGTGGAGAGCAGAGCTTTGAGCTCTGCAAACGCTGCATCAGCTTCGGGAGTCCACTCGAACTTGTCGGACTTCTTCATCAATCGGTAAAGAGGCAATGCCTTTTCACCGAGACGAGATATGAATCGACTTAAAGCGGCCAAGCAACCAGTAAGCTTCTGGACGTCGTGCACTCGCACAGGACTTTTCATTCGGAGTATAGTACCGACTTTTTCTGGATTGGCGTCGATTCCCCGTTCGGAAACGAGAAAACCGAGTAATTTTCCGCCAGGAACTCCGAATGTGCACTTTGATGGATTAAGCTTGATATCATACCTCCTGAGGTTGGCAAAGGTTTCAGCAAGGTCAGCCAGCAGGTCGGAACCCTTCCGTGACTTGACCACAATGTCATCCATGTATGCTTCCACATTCCGACTGATTTGAGTGAGCAAACACTTCTGAATCATCCTCATGAATGTGGCTCCGGCATTCTTGAGGCCGAACGGCATGGTAACATAACAGAAGCACCCGAATGGAGTGATGAAAGCTGTTTTGATCTCGTCAGGTCCATACAGACGGATCTGATGGTACCCGGAATAGGCGTCTAAAAAAGACAGTCGCTCACATCCCGCAGTCGAGTCGACTATCTGATCGATGCGGGGGAGAGGAAAATGATCTTTCGGGCAGGCCCGATTGATATGTTTAAAGTCAATGCACATGCGAAGTGACTTGTCCTTCTTGGGGACCATGACAACGTTGGCGAGCCACTCGGAGTGGTAGATTTCTCGGATGAACTCCGCTGCTAAGAGCCGAGCCACCTCCTCGCCAATAGCCTTTCTCTTCTGGACGGCGGACCGTCGGAGATGTTCCTTGACAGGTTTTACTTTTGAGTCGACTCTTAGGCGGTGCTCAGCCAGCTCCCTGGGAACACCCGGCATGTCAGAAGGCTTCCATGCGAAAATGTCCCAGTTCTCACGGAGGAACTGGATGAGCGCTTCTTCCTATTTGGAGTCGAGTGTTGTTGAGATATGAGTTGGAGCAGCGCTGGGATCGGTCGGGTGGATGTGAGCTGTCTTCGTTTCGCCAGACGACTGAAAAGCTGATTCTGTAGCGGGCTTCTTGGCTCGCAACAAATCACTCGGGTCTGCAGTCTTCTGGTATTCCTGCAGCTCCACCACTGCCATCTGAGCATCAGCGATCTTTGAACCTTTCTGAAAACATTCTTCTGCTTTCTTCCGATTGCCCGTAATAGTGATCACACCTTTGGGGCCAGGCATCTTCAATTTGAGATACACATAACATGGTCGGGCCATGAAGCATGCATAAGCCGGCATGCCCAAAATAGCGTGCTAGGCACTCTGGAAGTCTACAACTTCAAATGTCAACTTTTCTTTACGGTAATTCTTGGAATCACCGAAAACCACATCAAGAGCAATCTGGCCGAGTGATTCAGCCTTCTTCCCAGGAATGACTCCATGGAAACTCATGTTGCTGGTACTGAGTCTGGACATCGGAATGCCCATCCCTTTCAACGTCTCAGCATATAGTATGTTCAAACCACTGCCACCATCCATCAAGACTTTGGTCAGTCGAGTGCCTTCAACAACTGGGTCGACCACCAAAGCTTGCCTCCCAGGGGTGGCAATGTGCGTTGGGTGATCGGACCGGTCGAATGTTATGGCAGTCTGAGACCACTTCAGATAACTGGGTGTCGCCGGAGCAACCATATTCACCTCTCGGTTGATAACTTGCAGTCGACTTTTGCTTTCAACATCAGCAAAAATCATTAGGGTGGAATTGACCTGGGGGTATCCATCGTCGCTATCATCCTTGTCCTCAACTTTGTCCGACTCCTTTTCCTTATCTTTGGGTTGCTTGCCATGGAACTGCTGGATCAAGAGTCGACACTGTCGAGTGGTATGTTTCGGGTAAATGAAATTACCCTCTTCATCTTTCTTGGTGTGGACGAGACATGGCAAATCCAACACATCATTTCCGTCCTGATCTTTAACTTTCTTGGGGTTCCAAGGTCCTTTGGGTTTCCCTTTAAACTTTCCTTGGGTTACAGCCAAGGCTTCCCCAGGAGCAGCTGGCTCGGCTTTCTGCTTCTGTTTCCGATTGGAATTTCCTCCAGTTTTTTGGGAGACTGACTTGAGCTTGCCACTCCTGAGTCGATCCTCATCTTCACCATTAGCGTACTTGGTGGCAATATCCATCATCCGATTCAGAGACATATCTCCGGTCTGACTGAATTTCAGATTCAGCTCTCTATACTTGACACCTTCTTTGAAGGCACAGACTGCTTGGTGGTCAGGCACATTCTCCACTGTGTGATGTAACGTGATCCATCTCTGGATGTAATCCCTCAAAGTTTCATTCGGATTCTGCATGCAAGACCGCAGTTCCGTCAGCCCTGCCGGTCACTTGCATGTTCCTTCGAATGTGGTGACAAACACTCGGGCGAGATCTTCCCAAGTGTAAATGTTGTTGGGTGCTAACTGGTTTAGCCATGCCTTGGCCGAGCCCTCCAACATGAGACAGGTGCTTCCTGGCCACTTCATCATTGCCGCCGCCAATCTAGACGGCCACTCGGTAGTCTTCAAGCCAAGTATCGGGCTTGGACTCACCAGTGAACTTGCTGACTCCAGTCGCCAACCTGAAGTTGGGAGGAATCACGGCGGCCCTGATGGCTCTACTAAAGCACGCTGGCCCCGAAGCATGTGCTCTACTGCTGGTAGGTGCATCTCTGTCATGACCTTCTCAGTGAGCTCTGTTCCTGTCGACCAAACCTTGAACGAGAATGGATCTCGCATCAAAGCCTGGCTCCCTGGAGTCGACTGGAATCCTTCGCCCAACACTTCGAGGGCGCCTGTCATCCTGCTGTCGAGGCGTATATGACCCGCTCCTCGGGGGAGGGGTGGGCACTCGACGTCGATCGTCACGATCGAATCGGTGGTCATATTGCTCGCGGTTCCCGTACGGATTACGCCGGTCCCCACGTCCCTCATGCCTCGGGGGCGATCTTGGGCTATGAGCCGACTGGACTGTGTCTGCAGCAACGGGTCTGCTATGAATCCTGTTCCGCGACTGAGAAACAGCGGAATTCTGGTCTCCTGCTGCCCGGAGTAACGCTCTGATCTGCAGCAAGCCTCTGCCAGCCTCCGACTGGGAAGGCTGAATCGACTCTGCTATACGGGCTGCAGCTGCTAAATTCTGAATCGGACTTCAATATACCTGCGGGGGCGGAAAGAGCTGACGTCGAATGGATTCGGGAACCCGTTGCCGCGCACGCTTCTCGAGTGCTCGCTAGAGGTTCTCCAGTCGAGCGCGCTCGGCCAAGTTTGCCAGGCGTGCGTCCTCCAAGGCACGAGCCTCGGGGGGTTCTTCGATGATAGGAGTGTGCAGTGCATCCATGTTCCGACAACGAAGCTCTTCTCTCTGTAGCGACGTGAGAGGCTCGGGGAGATATTCCTCATGGGGACGCGACGGGTCGCCTCCACTCGCGCCTCCGTCGGTGCGAGGAAAACCTGGAGGACTGGGTGGTCCATCGACCATCAGAACCTCCGCCACCGGATCGCTGCTGTCGCACTCGGATGCGGTCTCTACGGAGCCAGTCGATAGATCGAACAGGCCGTAGAGGGATTCGTCGGGCTCGATCGCCGTGACTTGAGGGGTGGCCGACTGGCGTGCCACAGCATGTCTCACCCACCGCTGAAGTCTCGACCGACCAGAGCGCTTGCGCTGGCGGGAAACAGGGAGGGAGGACAGCACAAGAGCCGACCGGTAGGGGGTCGATGGTTGCCGCAAGAGAACGCCGCGGACGCACGCGCTAAAGTGCGTTGCCCTGCAGACAGGGAGTGCGTCCACATCGAGCGGAGCCTCCTGAAGCCAAGCGGAGTCATCGGCGATGAACGTGAGCGCGCCGAGACGGATCTCGCGGCCCTCCATCAAAACTCCACCGGAAACCATGATGATTCGGATCGGAAAAGATCGCAACTCCTCCAACAAATCGCTAAAACACCTGCCCCACGGTGGGCGCCAACTGTCGTGGTTCTAAGTCTGACAGTAATGTGGGGGATAAGTATGGAGAGGCAAGATCTTAGCTATGGAGAAGTTGTAAGCACACGAGGTTTACTAGTTCAGGTCCTTCTCAGAGGAAGTAATAGCCCTACGTCTCGGAGCCCGGAGGCGGTCGACTGGATTATGCGTGTATGGTTTACAGGGGTGCGAACCCTTTACACTGAGGAGGGGGATGGCTTATATAGAGTTTGCCGGACCCCTCCGGCCCTCAGTTATGCAGGGTTTAAATACATTAAGGTCGGGCATTACTGGTAACGCCCTTAATAAAGTGCTATGATGACCATAAAGGCTACTTAATAACCGACCGTTAGCATGCGGAGTGCCTTTAGGTCTCCAGGCCGTCGAGTGGTTTGTTCTTGGTCGAGTGATCGCTTCTTGGTCGAGTGTCTTCGAGTCTGTCGAGTGGAACACCTCCAAGTCGATTGAAAGGTGATTTCTTCTAGAGATGTCCTTGGGTAGGGAAGTTCGGACAGGTCCATGACCCTACCCTAGGTACATAGCTTCATCAACCCCCAAAGAAAAGAAAAGAAATAAAACTATTTACACGGGAAAGCTCCCAACAAGCAGAAGAAGAACATGAATCTTTTTGGGTTTTCTTTTTAATTACTACTACAAGCATGGAAATTAAACTAACTAAAAGTTACAACTAATTTTTTCTGGTTTTTTTCTTAAGGTTAATTAAACACACAAGAAGAAAGCATAAAAAGGAAAATAAACTAGCATGGATGATACAATGAAAAAGTATGATCACCGACATCTAGCAATGAGTGTGTGAATATAAATGTAATGTTGGTGGGAAATACTTACTCCCCCAAGCTTAGGCTTTTGGCCTAAGTTGGTCTATGGCCACGGCTGGCCTGGCGGATATCCATAATAATAGCTAGGGTCGTACTGCGATGCAGCGGCTATCGCGTGCTGAGCTGCAGCGTGGCAACAAGCGGCCTCCTCTCTCCTTTCGTACTCATCTGCCTCCTCTTTGGTAATAGTATATCCTCCTCTTGCCTGATAATCAAAGAAGGCAGGAGCAGGGAGAGTAATATGGACAGCACGGCGTCTGTCAAAGATTAGTCGATACTGGAGAGGTGATTCGTTCCTCTCGACAAACTGGTGGTGAACCATAGCATTAAAATCTAGATAAGCAGGAGGTAATTCAATATCATCTTCGCGTATGGCTATACCAAGAAAATTAGCTATGCAGGTTGCATAAATTCCACCAAAGAAATATCCATTAAGTCTATTAAGATGCAACCTACGTGCAACAATGGCTCCCAAATTATATGATTTGTCTCCTAACACAGCACTCCTAAGAATACTAAGATCGGGGACACACATGTGACATGCCTCATCTATACCATTAATGCATCTACCTATGAAGAGAGCAAAATAATGTATAGCAGGAAAGTGAATGCTCCCTATGGTAGCTTGTGTAATATCTCTAGATTCCCCCATAGTTATTCTAGCAAGAAAATCTCTAAATTCAGATTTGCGAGGATCCCTTATACTACCCCATTGTGGAAGTTTGCAAGCAGTGGTAAAATCCTCTAAGTCCATAGTGTAAGATTTATCATAAAGATCAAACATGACAGTTGGAGAATTACATGAAGTTGAAAATTCAAACCTCCTCACAAAGGTACTGGTGAGATAGTGATACTGGCAGCACTTCTCTTTCTCGAAGCTCACAAGATCAGCGTTACGCAAATATGCGTTAAATTCTTCCTTAATTCCCGCTCGATCCATGAAGTTCTTAGAAGGCCATTCACAAGGATGCACTGGAGCGTCTCTTGGTGGCTCTTCATCAGCAACACGCATTGCAAGCATGGGTCCTTGCTTCCTTGAAGAACCACCTTGGAACATTTTCCTAAGCATATTTCTTCCTCTGAAATTTTTTGTAAATTTTTAGTAACTTCAAAATAAAAGTAAACCAAACTCAATAATATTGATAGCAACTACTCCTACAAGTGCCTAGGGCCAGTATCATGCATCAAAACTACTTTTGACCATATAAAACATGCAAGCTCAAGAACAGGGTCACCTAAGCAACACAAATTTGCAATGAATAAAGCACTAGAACAAAAACTAATTGGACCAATGGAGGAGTCACATACCAAGTAACAATCTCCCCAAGCAGTTTTGTGAGAGGTGCTTTGAGCAAGGAGATCGAAAATGGCAGCAAAACGAGCTTGGACTCGGGTTTGAGCTGGTTATTCGTGTTTGTGGGAGGAAGATGAAGTGTGTGGGTGCAGGAATAAGTGGAGGAGGGCTACCGTGGGCCCACGACGTAGGGGGCACACCCTCCACCCTCGTGGGCATGTGGTTGACCCCCCTGGTGTGTTCTCAGTTCCATAAATCCTCAAATATTCTAGAAAAAGTCATATTTAAATTTCAGGGCATTTGGAGAACTTTTATTTTCAAGGTATTTTTATATTGCACAGATAATCAGATAATAGACAGAAAAATATTCATTTTTATTTTATTTAATATAAATAACAGAAAGTAAAAGTGGAGTATAGAAGGTCGTGCCTTCTAGTTTCATCCATATCATGATCATCAAAAGAGACCCACTAACAAGGTTGATCAAGTCTTGTTAACGAACTCTTTCCGAATAACATGGAACCGGAGAAATTTCGACTAACACTATGTTACCTCAACGGGGATATGCACATCCCCAGTAATAAGAATATCATATTTCTTCTTGACAGTAGGAAGAGGAAATTCAAAACCTCCAAATATAATCGGTGAAAATTTTCCAGTAGAGTTGATACTATGAACTTGAGGTTGTTTCCTCGGAAAGTGTACCTTGTGCTCATTACCATTAACATGAAAAGTGACACTGCCTTTAGTGCAATCAATAACAGCTCCTGTAGTATTCAAAAAGGGTCTTCCAAGAATAATAGACATACTATCATCCTCGGGAATATCAAGAATAACAAAGTCCGTTAAAATAGTAACGTTTGCAACTACAACAGGCACATCCTCACAAATACCAACAGGTATAGCAGTTGATTTATCAGCCATTTGCAAAGATATTTTAGTAGGTGTCAACTTATTCAAGTCAAGTCTATGATATAAAGACAGAGTCATAACACTAACACCGGCTCCAAGATCACATAAAGCAGTTTTAACATAGTTTCTTTTAATAGAGCATGGTATAGTGGGTACACCGGGATCTCCAAGTTTTTTGGTATTCCACCCTTAAAAGTATAATTAGCAAGCATGGTGGAAATTTCAGCGTCCGGTATCTTTCTTTTATTTGTAATAATATCTTTCATGTACTTAGCATAAGGATTGGTTTTGAGCATATCAGTTAATCGCATACGCAAAAAGATAGGTCTAATCATTTCAGCAAAGCGCTCAAAATCCTCATCATCCTTTTTCTTGGATGGTTTGGGAGGAAAAGGCATGGGTTTCTGAACCCAAGGCTCTCTTTCTTTACCATGTTTCCTAGCAACAAAGTCTTTCTTATCATAACGTTGATTCTTTGATTGTGGGTTATCAAGATCAATAGCAGGTTCAATTTCTATATCATTATCATTACTAGGTTGAGCATCATCATGAACATCACTAGTTTCAGGTTCATTACCAGATTGAGTTTCAGCATCAGAAATAGAAATATTATTTGGATTCTCGGGTGTTTCAACAATAGGATCACTAGAAGCATGCAAAGTCCTATCATTTTTATTTTTCTTCTTTTTAGAAGAACTAGGTGCATCTATATTCTTTCTCTGAGAATCTTGCTCAATTCTCTTAGGATGGCCTTCAGGATACAAAGGTTCCTGAGTCATTCTACTAGTTCTAGTAGCCACTCTAACAACATTATCATTATCTTTACTATTCAATTCATTGAGCAAATCATTTTGAGCTTTAAGTACTTGTTCTACTTCAGTGGTAACCATAGAAGCATGTTTACTAATAAGTTTAAGTTCACCTTTGACATTAGCCATATAATCACCCAAGTGTTCAAGCATATTTGAATTGTTTTTCAATTGTCTACCAAAATAAGCATTAAAATCTTCTTGCTTAGCCATAAATTTATCAAACTCATCTAAGCATGGGCTAGCAAATTTAGTAAACGGGATTACAGCTTTATCATATCTATAGAGAGAATTTACCTTTATTACCTGTGTCGGGTTATCAAGACCATGAGTTTCTTCAATAGGTAAAGGATTAAGATTATATGTTTCTTCAATAGGCGGTAAATTAAGACCATGTATTTCTTCAATAGGAGGTAAATTCTTAACATATTCAGCTTTAATACCTTTTTCTTTCATAGATTTCTTTGCCTCTTGCATATCTTCAGGACTGAGAAATAGAATACCCCTCTTCTTCGGAGTTGGTTTAGGAATAGGCTCAGGAATTGGCTCCGGAGGTGTCCAATTATTCTCATTTGTCAACATATTATTCAATAGAATTTCAGCTTCACCCGGTGTTCTTTCCCTGAAAATAGAACCAGCACAACTATCGAGGTAATCTATGGAGGCATCAGTTAGTCCATTATAAAAGATATCAAGTATTTCATTTTTCTGAAGAGGATGATCAGGCAAAGCATTAAGTAATTGTAGAAGCCCCCCCCCCCCAAGCTTGTGGGAGACTCTCTTCTTCAATTTGCACAAAATTATATATATCCCTTAAAGCAGCTTGTTTCTTATGAGCAGGGAAATATTTAGCAGAGAAGTAATAAATCATATCCTGGGGACTACGTACACAACCAGGATCAAGAGAATTAAACCATATCTTAGCATCACCCTTTAATGAGAATGGAAATATTTTAGGGATATAAAAGTAACGAGTTCTTTCATCTTTAGTGAACAGGGTGGCTATATCATTCAATTTAGTAAGATGTGCCCCAACTGTTTCAGATTCATAACCACGAAAAGGATCAGATTAAACCAAAGTAATTATATCAGGATCAACAGAGAATTCATAATCCTTATCAGTAACAAAGATAGGTGAAGTAGCAAAAGCAGGGTCAGGTTTCATTCTAGTATTTAGAGATTGCTTACTCCATTTAGCTAATAACCTTTTGAGTTTAGTTCTATTTCTGCAAGATAAAATGGCTAAAGAAGCTTCCTGATCAAAGACATAACCCTTAGGAATAACAAGTGATTCTTCATCATCACTTTCATCAGTATCATCAGATTTAATATTTTCAATCTCTCTAGCCCTAGCAAGTTGTTCATCAAGAAAATCACTAAGTGGCATAGTAGTATTAGGCATAGAGGTAGTTTCATCATAAGTATCATGCATAGCAGAAGTGGCATCATCAATAACATGCGACATATCAGAACAAATAGCAGAAGCAGGTGTAGGTGTCGCAAACTTACTCATAACAAAAGGTGAATCTAGTGCAGAGCTAGATGACAGTTCCTTACCTCCCCTCGTAGTTGAGGGATAGATCTTGGTTTTTGGATCTCTCAAGTTCTTCATAATGATAAGCAGATATATATCCCAAGTGACTCAAAGAATAGAGCCATGCTCCCCGGCAATGGTGCCAGAAAATAGTCTTGATAACCCATAAGTATAGGGGATCGCAACAGTTTTCGAGGGTAAAGTATTAAACCCAAATTTATTGATTCGACACAAGGGGAGCCAAAGAATATTCTCAAGTATTAGCAGTTGAGTTGTCAATTCAACCACACCTGGAAACTTAATATCTGCAGCAAAGTATTTAGTAGCAAAGTAATATGATAGTAGTGATAACGGTAGAAAAAGGTAACAGTAGTAAAAGCAATGTTTTTGGTATTTTTGTAGTGATGATAGCAATAGCAACGGAAAAGTAAATAAGCGAAGAACAATATATGAAAAGCTCGTAGGCAATGGATCGGTTATGGAGAATTATGCCGGATGCGGTTCATCATGTAACAGTCATAACCTAGGGTGACACAGAACTAGCTCTAGTTCGTTGATATAATGTAGGCATGTATTCTGAACATAGTCATACATGCTTATGGAAAAGAACTTGCATGACATCTTTTGTCCTACCCTCCCGTGGCGGCGGGGTCCTTACGGAAACTAAGGGATATTAAGGCCTCCTTTTAATAGAGAACCGGAACAAAGCATTAACACATAGTGAATACATGAACTCCTCAAACTACGGTCATCACCGGTAAGTATCCCGATTATTGTCACTTCGGGGTTAACGGATCATAACACATAATAGGTGACTATAAACTTGCAAGATAGGATCAAGAACACTCATATATTGATGAAAACATAATAGGTTCAGATCTGAAATCATGGCACTCGGGCCCTAGTGACAAGCATTAAGCATAGCAAAGTCATAGCAACATCAATCTCAGAACATAGTGGACACTAGGGATCAAACCCTAACAAAACTAACTCGATTACATGATAGATCCCATCCAACCCATCACCGTCCAGCAAGCCTACGATGGAATTACTCACGCACGGCGGTGAGCATCATGAAATTGGTGATGGAGGATGGTTGATGATGACGATGGCGACGGATTCCCCTCTCCGGAGCCCCGAACGGACTCCAGATCAGCCCTCCTGAGAGGTTTTAGGGCTTGACGGTGGCTCTGTATCATAAAACCTGATGATTTCTTCTCTCTGATTTTTTTCTCCCCGAAACTCAATATATGGAGGTGGAGTTGGAGTTGGAGAGGCAACAGGGGGCCCACGAGGTAGGGGGGTGCGCCCTAGGGGGGAGGCGTGCCCCCCACCCTCGTGGAGAGACGGTGGCCCCCTGGCCTTCATCTTTGGCAGGTATTTTTCTTATTTTCTGAAAAGTGGCTTCGTGAAGTTTCAGGTCATTCCGAGAACGTTTGCTCCTGCACATAAATAACACCATGGTAATTCTACTGAAAATAGCGTCAGTCCGGGTTAGTTCCATTCAAATCATGCAAGTTAGAGTCCAAAACAAGGGCAAAAGTGTTTGGAAAAGTAGATATGTTGGAGACGTATCAGTACATTGAATGTACTTGCAAGCTCACAACAAGTAAAAGCATCATAACAAACAATAATATGACAATTGAGTAGGTTAAATGCAATGCTTCAACATACTACTCATGAAGTGAACATGCTTGTGCACCGAGTCCCTCGGACTCCTTACCATACGGGTTACCTCGTAACCCATGTCATCAATACGGTGATCACTCACGAATCACAACGGAAACCAACTCTTTGGTTCCATCAACAACCATCTTCATGGTTTCAACAATCTCTTCACATAACCAGTGCAAATCATATAACTTTAGTGTGCAAGATTAAATTATATATGTTGATCCATGGTGAGACCTACTATGAACTGGGTCCGTAGCCGAGGATGCGACTATCGATAGATTTGACACACACTCTGTAGAGGTTGGCACACTGTACCCATACCACGGAATCCATGGCCTCACACTCCCATTTGGGTGGACCAATGGCATTTCGACAGAACCAACCCATTGCCATGACACTCTCCCGACCACTCCGACCAACTCCCCTTTGGGCTAAGCCATGGGTGGCCCCGATGTCAACCCGTGACATCCAACGCCACCGTCATGGCCAAACATAAATGAACCCAAATGGGGACCCAGTACCAAAACAACAACAACGGGCACACAAGGTTACGTCTATTTATCGGGCCAGGGTACCGCACGCCCATAACCTTCCCTCGTTGGATGCACCGACCAGAGGCATGACAACAGATCGAATAAAGGCCTTCCCATAAAGGCAAATGTGGTTGCACTAGGAAGATCGATTTGGTGGCACCATGACTCGATCAACATTTTTTTTCATGTTGAATTAGCTTCCAGTTTAACTCGAAATAGAATAACTCGAGCCATAGTATGCCATGAACATGCAACTATATTCACATAGCACAGAAATGAAACAGATCAACACCATAGAATCATTCTGCATGCACTACTAATCCCTTTAGAGACACTGGTTTCAACTCACTCGTTTTAACCCAATCACTTTTAGTAGCATGGTGAAAATGATAAATCATTTATGAGAATAATACCAATCATAATCAAAGCATAGTCACGCTATCAAAAATAACTCTACTGCATCACACTAGTCCATGCACTCAAGCACTACAACAAACTAAGCAATTCAAGCATAACAACTGAACTAGCATGAGCAATATTTATTAAATGATTAAATGCATGAAACAAACCATATTCAAGTGGAAAAATCATAGTTACTGAAATGACACCATGCAAATATTTTGTGTGGCTTGCCTTAGCACTGAGGAGGGTCACACTCCTCCCGGTTCTCCTCAAGGCAAGCTTCTCCTTTTGAAAATAATTAAAAACAACAAAAGAAAATATCAAGAACCCTTCTGAAATTCATCAGAAATTCTAGAAAGTAGAGAAAAATCTCAAATTTGGTGTGTTGCTAGAATATTTCAATACAAAACTAATGCAAAAAGAAGCAACTCATTTGGACTTATAGATTAGGAGTTATGTGATGTGGAGCATCCCACGTTCATCCCCATGTACACTCCGACTACTCTCAAAGCCCCAAGGATTCATAAGATGAGACCTCGACTATACACCATTGGACACAAGGTGAACTCACTCCCCTCCGAACTTTCACTTTCTAAATGTGAGACATGGCTACTACCTCCAACATGTGTGCTATGCATGATCAGGTACTTAGAGGAAAGCCACGGAGCCACCACATCCAACGAACGAGCTAGCGAGGACGCCAAGTACAAGGACCAAGAGAAGAAGCTCCAGCCACCGGACGACCGGTCGGGACTGGACGTCCGACGCCTGAAGACCCACCGGACGACCGACCCGGACCGGACAACCGGCGATCCCGCACCCGAGCCAAAATGAGCGGACGTCCGACAAGTCATGGACGTCCGACACACTCCAGCATCTGGACGTCCGACCGTCCCCGGAAATCCGGCGCCACCTCAACCGAGCCAAAACACCGGATGTCCGACAAGTACCGGACGACCGGACCCTCGCGACCACCGGACATCTGGTACCTGTCGGACGACCGGCGCCTGTCTGTGCACAGAGATCGGGCCCGAGGCCCATGTATCCCCCACTTACCCCTTCGTGTCCCTAGACTATATATACTCCTCCACCTCCTCCTAGTTAGGGTTAGCATTAGTTTAGCTCATTTGAGAGATAGATCATTGCTCATCCACATCGGATCTACTCCACGAGAGAGACCGCGGCCTCTACGGAGAAGATCCCTTTGGATTCAAGACCTCCTTGCGGAGAAGAACATCAAGACCCCCTCTTGGGCGGCCCCATCAAGACCTCCTCACGGAGAAGACCGTTACCTTTGTATCATCCCTAGTTGACCGTGGATCTTGTATCTTCCTTTGTGTTCATGGATCTAGCGCATGTGTGATCATACTTGTTGGTTTGAGAGTTCTCTTGTGTTCCCCTTGTGATTTTCCCCTCGTGTTTCCCCTCGCGTTCTTCGTGTTCTTCGCGGGATCCGCTCCTTTCATGAAAGATCGGGCGATTAGGGTCCTACCCTAAATCATCTTGGTATCTAGAGCCACGTTGATCACGATTTCGGAGCCTCCTCTCGTTGTTTTCTAGCTTGATTTTGTTGTGTTCTTCCCCAATTGTGGAAATTGCCAACAAAAATAGCCCCAATTTTTTTTGTGATTTGTTGCTTTGACGAAGTTTTGTTGGATTTGATCCATGGATTTGCTTGGTTTCGAGTGGATCTAGCATTTCCCCAAGTTTCCCCATCTTTTATCCATGAAATCTCATCAATTTTGACCCCAAAACCATCATTTTCCACCCAAAATGGCGCCCCGGATAACCGGCCCACCAGATGACCGGCCCTTTACGGACGTCCGGAGCCCCTGGAACGACCGGACGTCTGACCTTTTCCGGACGACCGGAACCCCTATCCTGAGCCGAATTTACGGATTTCCGAGCCTGCCTGGACGTCCGGCCCCGGACATCCGACCTTGTCCAGACGTGTGTAACCTGTAGTTTTAGATTTCAGCTGATTTTTGTTTCGGCCATAACTAATTCATCCGGAGTCCGATTTTCGCGTTCTTTAGCTCGTTGGAAAGCTCTTGACATCCCCTGTCCCAAAAAAATACCACCAACATCTTTTGACTCCATCAAATTTTGACAATTTTGGCATCTTTGCCTAGGGCTTTCACCACATCATCCGCTACACCACCACCGACTTCCGCAACCTAACCAATTTTGTTCCCCATCGCATTAGTGGTTGCTTGAGGAGTGATTTGAGTCTCCTAAGGTGTCTAGGCTACTTAGGGATGGTTGCTTCTTCATAAACCACCACCACCATATCTGCATAGTTTTTCCCACCTCACACTCCCGCCACACCGACTTAACCCAATTTTGTTTGTGTTGTGAGTTGTGTCTCCTAAGGTGTTTCCGCTACTTAGGGATCGTGCTTCCAACTCCGATACCGTGTATAGTACACCACCATAACCTCCACTTCCGCATTGCCTACTCGCATAACCCATCATTCCACCACCGCATCCCGCTACCACCATTTTGACATTTGACGTTTGAGATTTTGAGTGCGGGGTTTTTTCCGTTTCCTAAGGTGTTTCGGCTACTTAGGGACGAGTCTCCATCATCTTGGTGTCTACATCAAGATCACCGCCACTCATCATCGACACGGACGGTAACCTCCATATCATCTTGGTATCGTGGTATCCCTCCATTGTATATTCTCTTGCCATTGCATTGATAACCCCTAGCCCATTTTGCGTCACTTGCCTATCGAGACTAGCCATTTGAGTATTGCTGGCAATGTTACTTGTGCACATTAGTGGTCCACCCATACATTGCATACATACCATACCATATCATATTAGTATCATATCATCCCTTGGGCCACAAGTTTGTTCCCGTATATACCCAATTGCTATCTTAGTTTGTGCATTTCACATTGTGGCCATATACAAAAAAAGAATAAGCTTTTAAGAAAATAAAAAGAGTGAACAAAGAGCTTGTAAGCAAGTGCCATAGCATCATACCACATTGCATATAAGATCATCTTGGATCACCTTGTGAGAAACACTGGGAACCATACACATAGCATACTTGGGATAGAAAGTTCATACCTTTTGCATCTTATAGGTTGTGCACAAGTGTCGTATCCGCCTATTGAGCAATCGCGCTAGCATCTCTCTTGAGTAGTGCAACACGAGTGTTTTCCGTGGATTCCACATTTTGTGCTCATCCTTGGTTGCACGGGCCCATTTATCTATCCATGTGTGTGTTTCCGTGTGCCACATATTGCTATTGGTCTACTTGTTTCACTTGCAAATTTGTGAATCTCTTTCAACATTATTGACTCTTGCTAACATTTTGCATCACATTTTTGTGCCACTATCCTCACCGAGCTCCACCATAAGCCTTATTTGTGTAGGTGTGAGAAACCGACAAGAATTGGTACCAATTGTGCTATTTCCTTGTCCACATTGGAGTGATCATTGATCCACTTTCAACTTCGGTCAAGGTACATTTGGTATTCATTCTTCTCTTTCTACCACTCACATTTTTCTCTTGGAGTGATGGATAGGCAAGGCATTTCATCTCCGGTCTTCCACAACAATGACGGTGTGAACAACTACATCACCAAAGTGTCAATCTTGGATCTACAACGACAAATGCAAGGCGCACAATCAAGATTGCGAGAGCGCATCGAGAACCTCACCATCAACATTCGTCACTCCGAAGCAAGGAAAAGGGACTACATCGACAACAAGCTTTCCGCGCACAAGGAGGAGCAAGATGCAAGGATGGGGGAGATTCGGACCTTGTTGATCAACCGTTCTTTCCCTTCATCATCCTCAAGGAGGTGACGTTCAAGTCACAAGTCTTCGGAGCGCAAAAATGATGCAAGCGCAAGTCGTCCACGTTGACATCTCCATGGCGACCACCGTCACATTCGTGATACAAGTTGTCATGAAGGACAAGTCACCTCCAAGCAACATGTGCACGACGATGACAAATGACATCTATTACGAGGTCAAGTGCGACAACGACACCATCAACATGAAGATGCTCGCCAAGCGCAAATCTACAAGTCCCAACAAGCCCTACTTGACGCCAAGCCCAAACATCATGAGCACAAGAGAAGACCGCGAGACGAGCACCACCAAGATGGAGCTATGACTACACCAACCACTTCGGCATCTTTGCCAAGTGCTATCAATATATCTTTGCCTTCGGACATACGGCATCTTCGCCTACTTCCCGCGAGTTCGCCTACGTTGACATCTTCAACTACAAGGCGACCACCTATGAGCGAGGGCGACACTTCCATCTTCGGAAGCCCCTCAAGGAAGATGGCCGAGCACGGGAAATTCCCTTAGGTCATGGAGACGAGCTACGAGGTGCCACATCATATGGGCCTCCAATAGAAATACGGTGCCAAGAAGGTCAAGCAAGGGCCATCCCCTTCGACCACGGTGACAAGCATGAACCTCCTCAACAACATGAAGACGGCGCCCATATTGGGCCATCCCCTTATCTTTGGTCTTGGAGGAGAGTGATGATGTGCCATCTTCGGCCTTCATCCCCGGCTACGACAACGACATGATTGAGCATGGAGACATTTGCACCTACATCTCTCCGACACCGACATGTGACGAGATGCCCCAATTGCCATGTGAGGAGAGCCACCACACCACGAGTGACATGAGTGACTCCACCATATGTGACATTTGGAGCATTTCCTATGAGAGGATGAGTGTGACCACCACTAGCCACATACATGAGAGCATGCCACACATCCTATGTGAGGTTGAGAGCCATTTGAGTGACTCCACCAACCTTATGAGTGAGAGCATCATACCGGGAGTGAGTGAGCCACCACACTTAGTGAGTGAGGCAGTTGACACGACACGCGAGGCCACTATGATTTCTAACAACTTAACCTCTACTCCGAGTGTGTTTTCTTTGGTGCTAGGTCTCCTACATGACGACACGCCTATCCTCGACGAGTCCATACCTCCAACGGAGACGACGATGGCCATGATGGACGATGTTGCACCCCCACATGGTTCCATCAAGATTAAGATGACCACGACTTGGTCTTCGACACCTCACCTACAGCACATGAGCGATGCTCCAAAGGTACCAACGTATACTCGTCAACCTCTCAATCCCAAGAGTTGACGAAACGAGATCTTGAGAGCAAAGATGACTTGGGATCCCATGGATTATCCTCCCCACCATTCCCTTCGTGCCACGACTTCGCACATTCCTTTTACTTGGCTCTCACATGGCTTTGGGCTATTTACCATTATATAGTATTCACTTTGCATGTTATGCCTATTTCTATGTCTTTGCCATGCAATTGTGACCCTTGCTTGCATTTACCCATGATTCACCATTTTACTACTCATATGTGTATTTGCATGCTTGGTGGAGATCCTTGTTGTTATTGCCATGTTTATCATGTGCCTCATGCTATTGATGCTATTTTGCTCATATCATGCTTTCATGCTTGTGCTATGTCATGTGAATTATTCATGCACACTATTTGCACCCATGACATGCTTGCCATGATTCCTTCTAGTATGTTGCATCTTCGCACGACTAGCTTGCTTGACTTGATCACCATGATTTCTTGCTTTATCACATCACCCATGTTCAATTCATACTCGCTTTCTTGGGTTGATGACATATATGTTCATGCCTCTCACATGATATATCTTGTTCATTGTTGCTTACCTCCAATTGTTGCATCTCTTGGAGACTCGGACATATTACTCGTGATGCATGCTTGTTTGATTGAGCATATTGTATTTGGTTGTTCTCGCATCATATGCCTCCATACTATGAAATGCTCCCTTGTCCTTTCTTATGATGAGCATGATGCATACACTTGTTGGGTATTTTACCACACGAATGAGAGCTTTTGCACTTCCGCTAACCTCATTTGTTTTTCCGAGTGTTTGTCATGTTCTTTCATTTTGGAGGATTCACAAGGCGGTGCCGTTATGTGACAACTTGGTCATGCGAGGGCATACACGATGTGCAACACCAACATTTGCGACAATCTCCTAAAGGTGAACTCCTTCCCTTTGAGCCATCCTCAAATACGCACATTGGATGGGTCATTCTTCCATTGTTGTTTCCTTCTTCTTGTCTACATGTTGCACCTATTGGATGAAGGATCGACATTGAAGATTGGCTCTATGGACCTTCACATTGAGGAGCGCTCGGACTTCTTGGATGCACCTTCGAACCTCCACTCATGCCACGACGTCGAGCATTGGTACACCAACACCTCCATATTTGTTGATTGTGCTCTCACGTGTCATGCTCGATGGACATATCATACACATGACAAATTTGCATCTTATGCATGGATTGATGCATATTATGATTGCCTTGTTGCATCTTGTATTCCCATGTCATCCATGATATATGAGCTTGTGCATTTCCTTAGCAAATTTGTTGTGATCTTTCTTGATGGCATATTCATACATCATGATCATATTGCCCATCATCAATTGCATGATCACATACTCATATTGAGAATCCATTACCATATTCATGCTATTGATAAACCGTCTCTCTATGACATCATTTTGCACCGTGGTTGCGTTGATCATATTCACAACACATTAGTGTGCGCAATGAATGTTTTTGCTCCCATGAATGCTTTGCATACCATTCCATCTCTTTTGGATAAGCTTCATGCACCTTGTCATGATCAATATTGTTGCACAGACTCATTCTTACATGATGGACACTTTGTGTGTGTGACACCCACAATGCGGCTATATCTCCCACGTGTCGGGGCACGACTTAGAGGCATAGACACATGGTAGGTCTGTCGCAAGAGGGGTAATCTTTACACATCCCATGTACTGAATAAGAAAGGTATAAATAGTCGGCTTACAATCGCCACTTCACACAATACGTAAATAATCCATACATCATCCAAGGTACAATCAAACATCCGACTACAGAACCAAAATAAAGAAAGACAACCCCAAATGCTAGATCCCCGATCATCCCAACTGGGCTCCTCTACTGATCATCCGGAAAAGAAACATAGTAACGGCTCGAATCCTCGTCGAACTCCCACTTGAGTTCGGTAGCATCCCCTGCACTGGCATCATCAGCACCTGCATCTATTTGGAAGTATCTGTGACTCACGGGGACTCAGCAATCTCACACCCGCGAGATCAAGACTATTTAAGCTTAAGGGTAGGAAAGGGTAGTGAGGTGGAGCTGCAGCAAGCACTAGCATATATGGTGGCTAACTTATGCAAAAGAGAGCGAGAAGAGAAGCAACGCGCAGTCGAGAAGCTAATAGTGATCAAGAAGTGATCATGAATCTACTTACGTCAAGCATAACACAAGACCGTGTTCTCTTCCCGGACTCCGCCGAAAAGAGACCATCACGGCTATACACGCAGTTGAGTCATTTTAATTAAGTTATGAGTCAAGTTCTCTATGACCGGATATTAACAAATTCCCATCTACCACATAACCGCGGGCACGGCTTTCAAAAGTTCAAACCCTGCATGGGTGTCCCAACTTAGCCCATCACAAGCTCTCATGGTCAACGAAGTATATTCCTTCTCCCAGTAAGACCCGATCAGACTTGGAATCCCGGTTACAAGACATTTCGACAATGGTAAAACAAGACCAGCAAAGCCACCCGATGTTCCGACAAATCCCGATAGGAGTCGCACGTATCTCGTTCTCAGGGCAACACCGGATGAGACTAGCTACGAGTAAAACCAACCCTCAAGTTTCCTCGAGGTGGCCCCGCGGGCAGCTCGGTTCGGACCAACACTCAGAGGAGCACTGACCCGGGGGGGGGGGGTCTAAAATAAAGATGACCCTTGAGTCTGCAGAACCCAAGGGAAGGTATATGGTGGTAGGTAGGCAAATGGTAAAACCAAGGTTGGGCCTTGCTGGAGGAGTTTTATTCAAAGCGAACTGTCAAGGGGTTCCCATAACACCCAACCGCGTAAGGAACGCAAAATCAAGGAACATAACACCGGTATGACGGAAACTAGGGTGGCAAAAGTGGAACAAAACACCAGGCATAAGGCCGAGCCTTCCACCCTTTACCAAGTATATAGATGCATTAAAGTAAATAAGTGATAATAATGATATCCCAACAATATCCATGTTCCAACATGGAACAAGCTTCATCTTCACCTGCAACTAGCAACGCTATAAGAGGGGCTGAGCAAAAGCGGTAACATAGCCAAACAATGGTTTGCTAGGAAAGGTGGGTTAGAGGTTTGACATGGCAATATGGGAGGCATGATATAGCAACTGGTAGGTGGCGCGGCATAGCAATAGAGTGAACAACTAGCAAAGCAAAGATAGAAGTGAGTTTGAGGGTATGGTCATCTTGCCTGCAAAGTTCTCAGAGTTGTCGAAAGCTTGATCCTCGTTAGCGTACTCAACAGGTTCCTCGATCATGTACTCGTCTCCTGGCTCTACCCAAAGCAAGAACACAAGCAAAGGACCAACAATCAATCACGGTGCAATGCACAAGCAACATGATGCAAAACATGACATGATATGCAATCGATACGCGTGCCTCAAAAGGGAAAGAATGATCAAGGCAAAACAAGTGTGCCTCTGGAAATATGAGATGATTTCGGTCGAAATCAATATAAAGATCACCGGAAACGGATGCACAGTTTGCAAATGGCAAGCAAAACAAGGATGGCACAAATCTGCGATTAACAACACGATGCCATCTAGAATGCAACAAGAAACTAAGCTACTACACTCCAACATAGCAACAAATATCATGGGGGTGATGTACACAAGATGCTTGACAAAACATGAACACTAAGCCACGGCTAAATCACACAAGAGAAGGTTCAAACAAGCATGGCAAAAGTGCAAAAGATACCAGCTTCTCAGACTTAGTGAAAATACTACCATGCCAGAAATAACATCAGGAAGCCATGTTTAGAGCAAGCAAACAACGTGCTACATGAACATATCGTAGCAATACAAGCCATGGCATGATTCTACTAAATGCATAGAACAAAAGTCCCTTACTGAACATGAGCCAAAAAGGGACAGAAGATATGATGGAACCCATGTAAACATAGCAGGTTTTATTAACAGTTTGAGACTTAGCAGAAATCAGAGCATGGCATAAACAAAATTATGAAGGCAACTTTGCAAGCTCAAACCACTCACCACAAAGCCTTCCATGACAAAACAAGCATAGCATCAGCAAGACAAAATGTTCATGAAGCTAACCATGGCAAGAGCCAAGTTCATAGCATGCATGGATCACTAGCAACAACCATGGCGAAATTGATTAACATGTAAACAATCTACCAGGAATAATTTATAGCAAAAGTAGAGCAAGATTAAGACATGCTAGGGCACTCCATAATTGCAAAGAGGGGCACGGATGGATAGAGCATAACCATATGTTCAAAACATCCTTACTAAAGCAACTCAAAACAAGCATGGATCTCACTTTAGCATCATGTTTACAAGGCATAAAAATAGCAGCAGGAAAATGACAGTAAAATCCTAAGTCCCTGAAATCAGCAATATCACGAAGGCTACTTTGCATGCTTGTTCTACTCACCACATAGATCACAAAAATACAAGACAAGCACCCTTGTAAAGATGGCATGGCATAGATCAAAACACATGTAGAGCTCATGCTCATATGAAGCACAAATCAAATGTGACAAAAATGACAAATCACCCTAAACTGATAAGTAGCAGTAGTAAACATTTTATAGCACTCTTGCATCAATGATTTGGGCATCAATATGAACTCAAACAAGCAAGACACAATGGAATTAAATGAAAATCATCTCAAAATGAACATTTTGGTATATCATACGCATGAAACGGAGCTACGATCATGGAGATATGGGGCAATGAACAGGACATAAAATTATTGGGGAAAAGGACCTAGACGAAATTCATCACCTCCCAGAAAATAGATCTAGGGTTTGCATGTTTTATGATGACGGCCGGAGTGCTCGCCGGACTTGCGGGCTGCGGCGGCCGGAGAAGAGGAGGAGGACGCCGGGAGCGTCGGCGGCGGATCCGGGCGGCGGCGCAGGCCGGAGGAGAGGCGGCGGGACCGGGGATGGGCGGTGCAGCGGCGCGGGATCTGGGCGACGGCCGGAGAAGCGGGCATCGGCGAGGCGGGCGGCGGCGACCGGGCGAAGGAAGCGCGGGACGGGCGCGGGAGGAGAGGCGTCGGCGAGGCGCGGCCCGGTCGGCGCGCGGGAGGGCCGGCCGCGGGCCAGGTGGGTCGGCGCGGTGGGAGGTGGCGGCGGCCACATGTCTCGCCCTTGTTGGCTGCGGGCGTCAACGATGGACGTTTCCGGCACCGGCGGACACATCCGGCGGCGGAGAGGGTTGGATCTAGGGTTTTCGGGATCCGGATTTGAACGAGGTGCACATATTTATAGCTAGGAGGAGGTAGGAGTGTCCAAATGGAGTGTAGTTTTCGCCCACACGATCGTGATCCAACGACGGAGGACATGGAAGTGGTTTTGATCGGTTATTGGGCCGTTTTGAAGGGGTGTTGGGCTGCAACACACAATAGGCCTTCGTGGTTACCCAGTTAACCGTTGGAGTATCAAACGGACTCCAAATGGAACGAAATTTGACAGGTGGTCTACCGGCTGTGTACCAAGGCCACTTGGCAAATCTCGGTCCATTCCGAGAAAGTTTAACACCCGCTCACGAAAAGGGACAAGAGGGGTGCGCCGGTGCATGTGGGAGTGTCGGATTGCAAAACGGACAACGGGGAAAATGCTCGGATGCATGAGACGAACACGAAAGCAAATGCGTTTCACATGATGGCATGATATAAAATGCATGACATGAACAAAAAGCAAAACAAAGACAAAAACCCAACCACGAAGGGAATCTCATAACTTAAAGCCGAAAATGGCAAGAGTCGGACTTACAAATATGGCAAGTTACATCCTGGGTGTTACAGTGTGCTCTAACCATTGTATTACCGAGTGTCGTTTGTGTTTGCTCTTTTTGCTTGTATACCACTCCAGTGAAACCTTGGAGTACTTGGATTGCACCATGATTTCAACTCCGTCCAACAACAAGTTCGTCCACAAAAATTGTTTCCATGGTGATGAGGATCACAATCCGAGGTCGGATCTTTCCCAAGGGGGGAGAGATGATGCGGAGCATCCCACGTTCATCCCCATGTACACTCCGACTACTCTCCAAGCCCCAAGGATACATAATATGAGACCTCGACTATACACCATTGGACACAAGGTGAACTCGCTCCTCTCTGAACTTTCACTTTCTACATGTGAGACATGGCTACTACCTCCAACATGTGTGCTATGCATGATCAGGTACTTAGAGGAAAGCCACAGAGCCACCACATCCAATGGACGAGCTAGCGAGGACGCCAAGTACAAGACAAAGAGAGGAAGCTCCAGCCACCGGACGACCGGTCGGGACCGGACGTCCGACACCTGAAGACCCACCGGACGACCGGCCTGGACCGGAGGACCAGCGATCCCGCACCCGAGCCAAAATGAGCAGACGTCCGACACACTCCAGCGTCCGGACATCCTACCATCCCCGGAAATCCGGCGCCACCTCAACCGAGCCAAAACGCCGGATGTCCGACAAGTACCGGGCGACCAGACCCTCGCGAGTCACCGGACGTCCGGTACCTGTCGGACGACTGGCGCCTATCTGTGCACAGAGATCGGGCCCGAGGCCGATGTATCCCCCACTTACCCCTTCGTGTCCGTAGACTATATATACTCCTCCACCTCCTCCTAGTTAGGGTTAGCATTGGTTTAGCTCATTTGAGAGATAGAGCATTGCTCATCCACGTCGGATCTACTCCACGAGAGAGACTGCGGCCTCTACGGAGAAGATCCCTTTGGATTCAAGACGTCCTTGCGGAGAAGAACATCAAGACCCCCTCTTGGGCGGCCCCATCAAGACCTACTCACAGAGAAGACCATTACCTTTGTATCGTCCCTAGTTGACCGTGGATCTTCTATCTTCCTTTGTGTTCATGGATCTAGCGCATGTGTGATCATACTTGTTGGTTTGAGTGTTCTCTTGTGTTCCCCTTGTGATTTGCCCCGCGTGTTTCCCCTCACGTTCTTCGTGTTCTTCGCAGGATCCGCTCCTTTCATGAAAGATTGGGCGATTAGGGTCCTACCCTACATCATTATGGCTGGTCAAAGTTTCTGGTCAAATCTTGATAAAAAGAAAATCCAGGGGGTGACGTCGAAGGCGTATTTAGAGAACACGCCTCCACTTGTACCACTTCAGGCGCGAGTGAGAGGCTGACAGCAGGCCCCACGCATCAGACCTGGGGAGAAAGAGAGGGAAACAGAGGATGGGTGATGGTCGCCGGTGGGCACGGCGGCGAGGAGGGCACAAAGGCCGATTTGAGAGGGAGGGGTGGCAAGAGGAGGCTCTGGCGCACCTGCTCGTACCCGTAGCACGACAAACGGTGGTCGGAGCTGCTCGGAAACCACGTCTCCAGTGGCGGCTGCGGGTGAGGTTCACCGGAGATGAAGAAGACGGTGAGGACAGGTGCTTCTAGGGGCTCCAGAGGGGTCGACTAGCTCTAGTGGTTCACTAGGGAGTCGCCGAGAAGTGGGTTGAGCTCGAGGAGCACTAGAGAGGTGGGGGCGGCAGGAGGGGATCACCGGTAAGCTTGGGTCGGGAATGGCGGCCAGAGGCCTGCCCGGTCGGGCTGCGGCTACCTATAGTGTCGTGGAGGTTGGGTGAGTGCGGTGTGGTGCTGGAAACAGTGAGGGAGGATCTCTATTTATAGGCGGAGGGGAGGGGGTCTCAAGCTCCGCCGGAGTTCTCTGGAAGCGGTGCATGGCGACGAGGAGCGTCAGCGAGAGGGGGAGAAGTGGTCAGGGCTCACGCGGCCACTGTACGAGCTCGGGGCTTTGCACAGGACACATGGGAGGGCACAACGTCAAGCACGGGGGCACTGTGCTCTTCTGGCGCGGCGCGTGCGTGATCACTGCAGCGTCTCCGGCATCGACGAGCGGCAGCGAGTGTGCTGGGGAGGTGAAGCGAGGCTGGTGGCGTGGTGTGGCATGCTTGGCTGGTCACTGAGACGAGCACGAGCCCAACAGAGGCTCGGGCGCAGCTCAGAGTGCGTCGACCGTGTGTCTGAGCTCGTGTCCTCACGCGGTCACCATGCGCACTATGGCTTTGTGACGCCCAGGTGATGCTAAACTATGTCTAGGTTTTCGACCATGTAGTGTTTAGGTTAGGAGAGGAGTGAACCAACCACTAGGATGAGAGAGTTGATCACAGCTTTGACTGAAAGTTTCTGGACCGAAACTTCTGGCTTACTTTGTGATCAAACTAAGAAGAATTAGGAGTTGAGCTTTGGGGTTTAGTGTTAGGTTACTATGCTGCAGATGCTCAAGAAAATTCAGCTCCAAAAGCTTAAGGAATAATGCACTTGTTGTACAAACTGCATTTTCTGGTCAGAATGCAAATGATTTTTCTTAGCAAAATTGGGCCACATGACCACTTGATATTTTTGCATCAGATGATGAGGCATTGTCCAAAGGGTGTGTGGGAATTTTCTCAGATTTTTGTGGGCAAGAAAAAGAGGGGTTGCTTTGGAGTGGAATGAAAATATTCCATTTTCAAGGTGAAAATGAATATTTTCTTTAGAAGAATTTTTTTCCAAAGCAATGTGAGGATGAATGAGAGGCCATGAGAGGTTGTGGGAGGTGACTGGAGTCACTTGGGTGAAAATCAAAATAATGCCCAAGTCTTTAGTCCAAATGAATTGACTCAAAATCCAAATAAAAGCAAAAGGCAAGGGAAAACTCATGATAGCAAAAATAGGGTGTCACAAACCTCCCCCACTTAAGACGAATCTCGTCCTCGAGATTCGGTTGCTTGGGAAAACTATTCTGGATAAGACGCTCTCAAAACGTCATGTCTTTCCCAGGTTGCTTCTTCCTCGGTGTAATGCTCCCACTGTACCTTATAAAATTTTATCACCTTACTGCGAGTGACCCTTTCCATTTCTTCCAATATTCGGAACGGTTTCTCCTCATACATTAAATTCTTAGCAAGCTCTATTGATGCCTACTACACAACCTTCTTCTTGTAGACGTTGTTGGGCCTCCAAGTGCACAGGTTTGTAGGACAGTAGCAAATTTCCCTCAAGTGGATGACCTAAGGTTTATCAATCCGTGGGAGGCGTAGCATGAAGATGGTCTCTCTCAAACAACCCTGCAATCAAATAATAAAGAGTCTCTTGTGTCCCCAACACACCCAATACAATGGTAAATTGTATAGGTGCACTAGTTCGGCGAAGAGATGGTGATACAAGTGCAATATGGATGGTAGATATAGGCTTTTGTAATCTGAAAATATAAAAACAGCAAGGTAACTAATGATGAGCGGTATTGCAATGTTTCGAAACAAGGCCTAGGGTTCATACTTTCACTATTGCAAGTTCTCTCAACAATAATAACATAATTGGATCATATAACAATCCCTCAACGTGCAAGAAAGAGTCACCCCAAAGTCACTAATAGCGGAGAACAAACGAAGAGATTATTGTAGGGTATGAAACCACCTCAAAGTTATTCTTTCCGAGCAATCCATTGGGCTATTCCTATATGTGTCACAAATAGCCCTAGAGTTCGTAGTAATATAACACCTAAAGACCAAAATCAACCAAAACCCTAATGTCACCTAGATACTCCAATGTCACCTCAAGTATCCGTGGGTATGATTATACGATATGCATCACACAATCTCAGATTCATATATTCAACCAACACAAAGAACTTCAAACAGTGCCCCAAAGTTTCTACCGGAGAGTCAAGACGAAAACATGTGCCAACCCCTATGCATAAGTTCACAAGGTCACAGAACTCGCAAGTTGATCACCAAAACATACATCAAGTGGATCACGTGAATATCCCATTGTCACCACAGATAAGCACATGCAAGACATACATCAAGTGTTCTCAAATCCTGAAAGACTCAATCCGATAAGATAAATTCAAAGGGAAAAATCAATTCATCACAAGGAGATAGAGGGGGAGAAACATCATAAGATCCAACTATAGTAGCAAAGCTCGCGGTACATCAAGATTGTGCCAAATCAAGAACACGAGAGAGAGAGAGAGAGAGAGAGAGAGAGAGAGAGAGATCAAACACATAGCTACTGGTACATACCCTCAGCCCCGAGGGTGAACTACTCCCTCCTCATCATGGAGAGTGCCGGGATGATGAAGATGGCCACCGGTGATGATTCCCCCCTCTGGTAGGGTGCCGGAACAGGGTCCCGATTGGTTTTCGGTGGCTATAGAGGCTTGCGGCGGCGTAACTCCCGATCTAGGTTTCTTTTCTGGGGTTTCTGTATTTATAGGAATTTTTGGCGTCGGTCTCACGTCAGGGGGGGGGAGTCTTTGAGTCATCCATGAGACAGGGGGCACGCCCAGGGGGTAGGGTGCACCCTCCACCCCCGTTGATGGCTTGGGACTCTTGTGGCCCAACTATTTTACTCCGGGGACTTCTTCTAGTCCATAAAAAATCATCAAAAATTGGCACGTCTATTGGACTCGTTTGGTATTCCTTTTCTGTAAAACTCAAAAATAAGGAAAAAACAGAAACTAGCATTGGGATCTAGGTTAATAGGTTAGTCCCAAAAATCATATAAAATAGCATATAAATGCATATAAAACATCCAAGATGGATAATATAATAGCATGAAACAATCAAAAATTATAGATACGTTGGAGATGTATCAAGCATCCCCAAGCTTAATTCCTGCTCGTCCTCGAGTAGGTACATGATAAAAACAGAATTTTTGATGTGGAATGCTACCTAACATATTTATCAATGTAATCTTCTCTATTGTGGCATGAATGTTCAGATCCGAAAGATTCAAGAGAAAAGTTTAATATTGACATAAAAATAATAATACTTCAAGCATACTAACAAAGTAATCATGTCTTCTCAAAATAACATGAACAAAGAAAGTTCATCCCTGCAAAATAATATAGTCTGGCTATGCTCCATCTTCATCACACAAAATATTCAAATCATGCACAACCCCGATGACAAGCCAAGCAATTGTTTCATACTTTTGATGTTCTCAAACCTTTTCAACTTTCATGCAATACATGAGTGTGAGCCATGGACATAGCACTATAGGTGGAATAGAGGGTGGTTGTGGAGAAGACAAAAAGAAGGAGATAGTCGCACATCAACTAGGCGTATCAACGGGCTATGGAGATGCCCATCAATAGATATCAATGTGAGTGAGTAGGGATTGCCATGCAACTGATGCACTATAGCTATAAGTGTATGAAAGCTCAAGAAGAAAACTAAGTGGGTGTGCATCCAACTTGCTTGCTCATGAAGACCTAGGACATTTGAGGAAGCCCATCGTTGGAATATACAAGCCAAGTTCTATAATGAAAAATTCCCACTAGTATATGAAAGTGACAACATAGGAGACACTTTATCATGAAGATCATGGTGCTACTTTGAAGCACAAGTGTGGTAAAAAGGATAGTAGCATTGCCCCTTCTCTCTTTTTCTCTCATTTTTTTTGTTTTTTGGGCCTTCTCTTTTTTGCCTTTCTCTTTTTTTATGTCCGCACATGGGACAATGCTCTAATAATGAAGATCATCACACTTTTATTTACTTACAACTCCAGAATTACAACTCGATACTTAGAACAAAATATGACTATATGAATGCCTCCGGCGGTGTACTGGGATGTGCAATGAATCAAGAGTGACATGTATGAAAGAATTATGATCGGTGGCTTTGCCACAAATACAATGTCAACTACATGATCATCCAAACCAATATGACAATGATGAAGCATGTCATAATAAACGAAACGGTGGAAAGTTGCATGGCAATATATTTCCGAATGGCTATGGAAATGCCATAATAGGTAGGTATGGTGGCTGTTTTGAGGAAGGTATATGGTGGGTTTATGGTACCGGCGGAAGTTGCGCGGTACTAGAGTGGCTAGCAATGGTGGAAGCATGAGAGTGCGTATAATCCATGGACTCAACATTAGTCATAAAGAACTCACATACTTATTGCAAAAGTCTATTATCTATTGAAACAAAGTACTACGCGCATGCTCCTAGGGGGATAGATTGGTAGGAAAAGACCATCGCTTGTCCCCGACCGCCACTCATAAGGAAGACAATCAAAAAATATCTCATGCTCCAACTTCGTTACATAACGGTTCACCATACATGTATGCTACGGGACTCACAAACCTTAACACAAGTATTTCTCAAATTCACAACTACTCACTAGCATGAATCTAATATCACCATCTTCATATCTCAAAACAATCATAAGGAATCAGACTTCTCATAGTATTCAATGCACTTTATATCGAAGCTTTTATTATATCCCTCTTGGATGCCCAACATATTAGGACTAAATTAATAACCAAAGAAAACTACCATGATGTTTAGAGACTCTCAAAATGATATAAGTGAAGCATGAGAGTTCAACAATTTCTTCAAAATAAAACTACCCCCATGCTCTAAAAAGATATAAGTGAAGCACTAGAGCAAACGACAAACTACTTCAAAAGATATAAGTGAAGATCAATGAGTAGTTGAATAATTATGTGACTATGTGAATACTCTATAGAATTTAATAATTTCAGATCTTAAGTACTTTATTCAAACATCAAGCAAAAAAATGGCATTGCAAGGACAGCACATATCATGTGAAAAAGCAAAAACTTAGGCTCAACCAAAACTGACCGATAGTTGTTGAACAAGAAAGGTGGGATGCCTACCGGGGCATCCCCAAGCTTAGATGATTGAGACTTACTAGAATATTAACTAGGTATTCCTTGGGAATCCCCAAGCTTGAGCTTTTGTGTCTCCTTAATTCCTTTCATATCATGGTTTCCCAAATTCTTAAAAACTTCATGCACACAAAACTCAACAAGAACTTGTGAGATAAATTAGTATAAATCCATGCTAAACCTTATCATTCTCTACTATAGCAAATCACTAAAATTATTATTTAACATTGCCTACTAACTGCCTCTGCATATTTAACACTCCTATGCTCAAATAGAATCATTAAATAAGCAAACATATGCAAACAATGCAATCATAACAGCAATCTGTCTAAACAGGATAATCTATAAAGAATGCAAGAGGAATCATACTTCTTTAACTCCAAAAATTCTGAAAAATTACCACAATGTAGATAATTTGTTGTTACTCGCTGTGTAAAAATTTCAAGATTTTATCATGTTATGACTATTCACAAATATTCAAAACATAACAGCAAACTTTCTGTTTTTAAAACAGTAACATATGGACTTGCAAAATAAGCATGGTAAAGGCTATACTTGACCTTTTTATTGAAGTAAAATATGAAAAATATTACTCTAAATAACAACAAGCACATACTAACAAAATAAAATTATGCTCCAAGCAAAACACATATCATGTGGTGAATAAAAATATAGCTCCAAGTAAGGTTACCGATGAACGATAACGAAAGAGGGGATGCCTTCTGGGGCATCCCCAAGCTTAGGCTCTTGGTTGTCCTTGAATATTACCTTGGGGTGCCTTGGGAATCCCTAAGCTTAGGCTCTTGCCACTCCTTATTCTGTAGACCATCGAATCTTTACCCAAATCTTGAAAACTTCACAACACAAAACTTAACAGAAAACTCGTAAGCGTTGTTAGTATAAGAAAGCAAATCACCACTTAGGTACTGTCAAGACAAAATTCATATTTTTTCTCACATGATTCCTACTATACCATACCATTTCTACAATTTATATTAAGCAATATAAGCCACAGAAACTAGAAAACAAGCAAACTATGCATCGAAAACAGAATCTGTAAAAAACAGAACAATCTGTAGTAATCTGTAACTCTCAAATATTTATGTAACTCCAAAAATCCTGAGAAATTAGGAAGTCCTAGGTAATTTGTCTATCAATCTTCTGAAAAAATAATCGGTATTTTATCACGCTTTGGTTAAAAATGAGAATTGTTTACCTGATCCCAAATGTTTCTGTTTTTCAGCAAGATCAAATCAACTATCACCGTAAGCCCTCCCAAAGGTTTTACTTGGCACTTTATTCAAACAAAATCTATAAAACATGATTACTACAGTAGCTTAATAATGTGAACACACAAAAACAGTAGGGGTAAATATTGGGTTGTCTCCCAACAAGCGCTTTTCTTTAATGCCTTTTTAGCTAGGCATGACGATTTCAATGATGCTCACATAAAAGATAAGAATTGAAACATAAAGAGAGCATCATGGAGAATATGACTAGCACATTTAAGTCTAACCCACTTCCTATGCATAGGGATTTTGTGAGCAAACAATTTATGGGAACAAGAATCAACTAGCACAGGAAAGCAAAACAAAGCATAACTTCAAGATTTTAAGCACATAGAGAGGAAACTTGATATTATTGCAATTCCTACGACCATATATTCCTTCCTCATAATAATTTTCAGTAGCATCATGAATGAATTCAAAAATATAACCATCACATAAAGCATTCTTTTCATGATCTACAAGCATAGAATTTTTATTACTCTCCACATAAGCAAATTTCTTCTCATGAATAGTAGTGGAAGCAAACTCAACAAAATAACTATCATGTGAGGCATAATCCAATTGAAAGTTAAAATCATGATGACAAGTTTCATGGATATCATTATTTTTTATTGCATACGTGTCATCACAATAATCATCATAGATAGGAGGGATGCTTTCATCATAACAAATTTGCTCATCGAAACTTGGGGGACAAAAAATATCATCTTCATCAAACATAGCATCCCCAAGCTTGTGGCTTTGCATATCATTAGCATCATTGATATTCAAAGAATTCATACTAACAACATTACAATCATGCTCATCATCCAAAGATTTAATGCCAAACATTTTAATGCATTCTTATTCTAACACTTTGGCACAATTATCGGAATCCTTATTTTCATGAAAGATATTAAAAAGATGAAGCATATGAGGCAACCTCAATTCCATTTTTTGTAGTTTTCTTTTATAGACTAAACTAGTGATAAAACAAGAAACTAAAAGATTCGATTGCAAGATCTAATTATATACCTTCAAGCACTAACCTCCCCGGCAACGGCGCCAGAAAAGAGCTTGATGTCTACTACACAATCTTCTTCTTGTAGACGTTGTTGGGCCTCCAAGTGCAGAGGTTTGTAGGATAGTAGCAAAATTACCTCAAGTGGATGACCTAAGGTTTATCAATCCGTGGGAGGTGCAGGATGAAGATGGTCTTTCTCAAACAACCCTGCAACCAAATAACAAAGAGTCTCTTGTGTCCCCAACACACCCAATACAATGGCAAATTGTATAGGTGCACTAGTTCGGCGAAGAGATGGTGATACAAGTGCAATATGGATGGTAGATATAGGCTTTTGTAATTTGAAAATATAAAAGTAGCAAGGTAACTAACGATGAACGGTATTGCAATGTTTTGAAACAAGGCCTAGGGTTCATACTTTCACTAGTGCAACTTCTCTCAACAATAATAACATAATTGGATCATATAACAATCCCTCAACGTGCAACAAAGAGTCACTCCAAAGTCACTAATAGCGGAGAACAAACGAAGAGATTATTGTAGGGTATGAAACCACCTCAAAGTTATTCTTTCCGATCAATCCATTGGGCTATTCATGTAAGTGTCACAAAACAGCCCAAGAGTTCGTAGTAAAATAACACCTTAAGACACAAATCAACCAAAACCCTAATGTCACCTAGATACTCCAATGTCACCTCAAGTATCCGTAGGGATGATTATATGATATGCATCACACAATCTCATATTCATCTATTCAACCAACACAAAGAACTTCAAACAGTGCCCCAAAGTTTCTACCGGAGAGTCAAGATGAAAACGTGTGCCAACCCCTATGCATAAGTTCACAAGGTCACAGAACTTGCAAGTTGATCACCAAAACACACATCAAGTGGATCACATGAATATCCCATTGTCACCATAGATAAGCACATGCAAGACATACATCAAGTGTTCTCAAATCCTTAAAGACTCAATCCGATAAGATAACTTCAATGGGAAAACTCAATTCATCACAAGGATATAGAGGGGAAGAAACATCATAAGATCCAATTATAGTAGCAAAGCTCGCGGTACATCAAGATCGTGCCAAATCAAGTACACGAGAGAGAGAGAGAGATCAAACACATAGCTACTGGTACATACCCTCAGCGCCGAGGGTGAACTACTCCCTCCTCGTCATGGAGAGCGCCAGGATGATGAAGATGGCCACCGGTGATGATTCCCCCCTCTGGTAGGGTGCCGGAACAGGGTCCCAAATGGTTTTCGGTGGCTATAGAGGCTTGTGGCGCGGAACTCCCGATCTAGGTTTCGTTTCGGGGGTTCCGTATTTATAGGAATTTTTGGCGTCGGTCTCACATCAGGGGGTCTCCAAGTCATCCATCAAGCAGGGGGCGTGCCCAGGGGGGTAGGGCGCGCCCTCCACCGTCGTGGATGGCTCGGAACTCTTTCGGCCCAACTATTTTACTACGGGGGCTTCTTTTGGTCCATAAAAAATCATCAAAAAAGGCACATCAATTGGACTCAGTTTGGTATTCCTTTTTTGTAAAACTCAAAAACAAGGAAAAAACAGAAACTGGCACTAGGCTCTAGGTTAATAGGTTAGTCACAAAAATCATATAAAATAGCATATAAATGCATATAAAAATCAAAAATTATAGATACATTGGAAACGTATCATCTATCTCTGCCATATCAGTCCTTTTCTAGGGTGGCCAGATACACTTTCTCAAGTGTGATACATGAAACACATGGTGCACCTCTGACAATTCTGGTGGGAGTTCCAACTGGTAAGCCACTGTACCAACTCTGGACATAACTAGGAATGGGCCAATATATATGGGTGCAAGTTTTCCTCAGGTCTGAAACCTCTTGACTCCTTTCGTGGGTGTGACTCGGAGGTAAACATACTCTCGGGGTTCAAAACTGATCTGTCAGTGCTTGGAATCATAGTAGCTCTTTTCTTGGGACTTAGCCACTTGTAGTCTGTCTTGGATCTCTTTGACTTGTGATGTAGGGTAGAACCCTAGATGCCTGATCTTTCACAAAAGGAGCGGATCCCGCGAAGAACACAAAGAGAAAGCACACGGAAAACATGGGGAAAACACGGGAGAAATCACTCAAACCAACAAGATGCGGTCACACATATGCTAGATCCTCGAAACACAGAGATACAAGATCCAAATCCAACAAAGGACGATACATAGGTAACACGTTCTTCTCGATGAGGAGATCTTGAGGTCTTCCCGTTAGGGGCCTTGAATCCACTTGGGGGATCTTCTCCGTAGAGGTCGTGAACTCCTAAGGAGAAGGGGATCAAGTGGAGAGAAAAGATTCTCAATGAGCTACTACTTTTCTAACCATAAAACGTAGGTAGGAGAAGAGTATATATAGTCTCGGGGCGAAAGGGTACACGGGCCTCGGCCCAAGTCACTGCATGCAGGCAGGGCCGGAAGTTCTAGGCGAGGCCGGATGGTCCGGGCGCCGGAGGTTCCGGGCCAGGTTTCGAGGAGGGTCGGGCCTAACCAGAGAGTTGGCACGGCCAGGCTGGTCTAGGTCATCGGAGGCCGGAAGCTCCGAGTCGACCGGAGGTTCCATGGGTCGGAAGTTCCGAATCTGGGCGGAAATTCCGGGTTGGACAGAGAGTTGACGTCTGTCTCTTCTTCTTCAGCTCTCGGCTCCGTGGCTTGTGCGTTGTACATGATCACACACAGCGTCTCGGACTTAGGCAGTAGCCATGTCTCACTCGAAGGGAAGGGAAACTCAAGTAGGAGTGATGTCACCTCAGATTGAATAGCACGAGCTCTTGCTGTTGTCATGGGTCCACTTGGAGCTTGGATAGTCGAGGTAGTGTCCATGGGGATGACCATGGGATGCTCTGCATCATCTCCCCCCCCCCCCCTGGGAAAGATCCGACCTCGGATAGAAATCCTCATCACCATGGTACGAGGAGAGATCTTTGACGTTGAATATGTCACTCATGGAGTACTTGTCGCGGGGGATGTTGATCTTGTAGGAATCGTTGTTGTAGCATTCAAGCACCTTGAAGGGTCCATCGGCTCGTGGTAAAAGTTTGTACTTGCGTTCGTTGGGGAAGCGTTCCTTGCGAAGGTGTAGCCAGACAAGATCTCCAATGTTGAATATCATGGGTTGCTTGTTGACGTTGAGCTTGGTCATGAGTCATTGTACTTAGCGCTCGAAGGTGTGCCTTGTATATTCATGCATCTTCTTGAGGTAGCTCACTCGGGCTTTGGCATCCATGTCGATGCGCTCTTGTAGTGGTAGAGGAAGAATGTCCAATGGGGACAACAGGTTGAAACCGTAGGCGACCACGAAAGTGGACTTGCCGGTAGTCGAATGTCTTGCGCGGTTGTAGGCGTACACAGCGATGGGTAGGCGCTCCTCCCCCTCCTTGATGTTCTTCTTGATCAGCATGCGAAGTAGAGTGGAGAGTGTTTGGTTCGTCACCTCCGTTTGGTCATCGGTTTGAGGATGGTATGCCGATGAGAACAAAATTATGAGCTTGGCGCATAGAGTCTTCCAAAAGTAGCTCAAGAACTTGACGTCGTGGTCCGAGACAATAGTCTTTGGGACTCCATGGAGGCGCAAGATTTCTCTACAAAAAAGATTTGCAACATTTGAAGCATCGTCTATCTTGTTGCAAGGAATGAAATGAGTCATTTAGAGAATCGGTCCACAACAACAAACATGAAATATTTGCCGTTTCTAGTTCTAGGCAAATCAAGCACAAAATCCATGCTAATATCTTCCCATGGGTGATATGGAATAGGAGGTGGCATATAGAGACCATGGGATTGAGCTTTAGACTTAGCTTTGCGGCATGTAGAGCACCGATTGGTGAAGCGTGAGATGTCGCAGAATATCTTGGGCCAAAAATAGTTCTTGGAGAGCGTAGCGAATGTCTTGTCGCGTCCAAAGTGTTCCATTAGTCCTCCTCCATGAGATTCTTGCAAAAGTAACAAACGAAGAGAAGACTCGGGAATACATAGTTTATTATCTCTAATAAGATAATCATCTTTGATGTAATATCGCTCCCAAGATGTATGTGTCAAACATTTAGCATAAGGAATAGCAAAAGTAGGATCATGCGCATACAAGTCTTTTATGTGCTCAAAGCCAATGACATTTAGTTCAAGTTGGGTAACAAGCATGCATATGCGGGAAAGAGCATCCGCCACAACATTTTACTTACTTTTGATGTACTTGATGACATAAGGAAAAGACTCAATGAATTCACTCCACTTATCATAATGCGTGTTCAACTTAGTTTGACCCTTAAGGTACTTAAGTGTTTCATGAGCGGCATGAAGAATGAACTCATGAGGGCGAAGATAATTCTCCCAAACATGCAAGACTCTTACTAAAGCATATAGCTCTTTGTCATAGATGGGATAATTGAGTTGTGCTCCGGAAAGGTTTTCACTAAAGTATGCTATGGGGCACCTTTCTTGCACTAACACACCTCTTATGCCATAACTGCTAGCATCACAATGTATCTCAAAAGGTTTAACAAAGTTGGGTAAAGCAAGCAAAGGAGCATGTGTAAGCAAATTCTTAAGCTCATTGAATGTGGCATCTTGAGATGGTCCCCAAACAAAGGGCGCATTCTTCTTACTCAATGCATGTAAAGGTAAAGCAATGGTGCTAAAATCCTTCAAAAATCTATGATAGAAACTTGCTAAACTAAGAAAACTACGTACTTGTTGCAAGTTTGTTGGTTGGGGCCAAGTTTTGATAGCATTGATCCTAGATTCATCTACATGAACACCCTTAGAAGACACAACGAAACCCAAGAAAACAAGCTTATCAACACCAAAAAGGCATTTGTCCATATTAGCATAAAGGCGCTCTTTCCTAAGGGTTTGCAACACGGTTCTAAGGTGGGTGACATGATATTTAAGAGATTTGCTAAAAACAAGGATATCGTCAAAGTAGACCACAACAAATACACCAATATAGGGTCGAAGAACAAAATGCATGAGTCGCATGAAAGTACCAGGTGCTTCGGATAAACCCATTGGCATAACAAGCCATTCATATTAGCCAAATTTGGTCTTAAATGCGGTTTTCCATTCATCACCTTCTTGGATGCGTATTTGATAGTAGCCACTTTTAAGATCAATTTTAGAGAAAATTGCGGCTCCGCTAAGCTCATCTAGCATATCATCTAGGCATGGAATGGGGTAAAGATAACACACGGTAATAGCATTAACAGGACGACAACCAAAACGCATGCGATATGTACCGTCTTTCTTAGGAACAAGGATTATCGGGATGTCACAAGGGCTCAAGATTTCACGTACTTGTCCGTTGTCAGTGAGTTGTTGTACTTGTCGTTGGATCTCCTTAGTTTCCTTGGGGTTGGCGCGATAGGGAGCCTTGTTAGGAAGGAGTGCTCCAGGGATGAGGTCGATTCGGTGTTCGATGCCTTGTACTGGAGGTAGACCCGGAGGTAGCTCATCGGGGAAAACGTCTTGGAATTCCTGCAATAGAGAAGATAACACTAAAGGTAGATAGTGAGAGGTGTTAGCTTTTGGTGCCTCGTCCTTGCACAAAAGGACATAGTGCATGACACTTGATGGGTTCTCACACACTTCTCTCATCTCACTTTTGGTGGCAAATAATACTAAGTTCTTGTCGCTCATTGTGGAGGCACTCAATTTGGGCTTGTGGCGCTCACTCTCTTTTGGGTGGTTCGCTCTCTCACTATTTTCACCATGATGGGTGGCTTGCTTGTCGGCGATCACTTGGCTAGGAGACATAGGATGTAGCACATACTCCTTTCCCTTCATCTTGAAGCTATAGTGATTCGTTCGTCCATTAAATTGCCATGGTCATCCAAGAAGTAGATGGCAAATAGACATCGGAACGATATCACACTCCAAAGTGTCTTCGTATGCTCCGATCATGAAGGAAACTTGCACCATATGCTCGACTTGGATAGTGCCGGAGTCACTTAGCCATTGAACTTTGTAGGGATGTGGGTTCTTCATCTTGACCAATTGGAGTTTGTATCATAGTTCTTCACTAGCTAAGTTATGACAATTCCCTCCATCGATGATGACCTTCACGGACCATCCATTGATGTCGGCTTTGGTGTGGAAGATATGGCATCTTTGATCTTCATCTTGATGGTGTTGAAGTGTCAAGACTTTTGAGACAACAAGAGCGGGACTCGAATCTTCGTCACAAAAGACTTGATCATTTTCATCATCGTTCACTTGTCGGTGCATGGTCACTTGCTTAAGGGCTTCAATTTCTCCTTCACTCATGGAGTCATATGTACCGTCGTCGTTGAAGATGATGGTGCGTTTGTTGGTACACTCGAAGGATTTGTGGCCTCGGCCGCCGCATGTGAAGCACTTGAATGAACTTGTATTGATGGTCTCATCGGTTGGAGTAGATGATGATGAAGCTCTCGGCTTGAAGTTGCTTGTAGTAGGAGGACGACTTGAGGTTGTCGAAGTTTGCTTGTAACTTGACTTCTCGTCATTGCTTGTAGATGGCTTGGTTGAGGTAGAAGGTGTTGGAGTCGTTGAAGCTTGGTTGTTGGAGAAGCCGTAGCTCTTGGAAGAGTACTTGGCATACTTGAAGTCATCTTGCACTTGCCGTTCCACCTTGGTAGCTTGATGCACTAGCTCGATGAGGTTGGAGTAAGGTTGGAAGACGGTGATTTTCTTGATGGGATGATTGAGTCCATTCAAGAAATGTGCCATAGTTTTCGCATCATCTTCCGTGACGTTAGCTCATATCATGGCAATCTCCATTTCCTTGTAGCACTCTTCAACGCTCTTGGTTCCTTGCTTGAGGAGTTGGAGTTTCTTGAAGAGGTCGCGGTTGTAGTAGGTTGGCACGAAGCATGCTCTCATGACATCCTTCATTTGCGCCCCAGTTGTGATGGGTGGTTCACCTCTTGCCTCGCGGTACTCAATGACTTGTTCCCACCAAATCAGGACGTAATCTTGGAACTCAAGGGATGTCATAGCGATCTTCTTCTCTTCCTCATAGTTGTGAAAGCGGAAGATTTTGTCAACCTTCAATGCCCATGAAAGATACTCTTTGGGATCATTGCTTCTGGTGAACTTGGCTTGGTGAACTTTAGCTCACCGTATCTTTGCTCTTTGTTGTGTTGGGGTCTGGGATGATGATGATGCCCTTGACATGGAGGATTGTCTCCCTCAACTTGCTCCTGTCGTGGAGGATTTCCATTTTCATCTTGCTCTTGTTGAACTTGAGGTTCTTGTCGAGCTTGTGGAGTAGCTTGTCGAGCTTGTGGAGGAGCTTGAGGAACTTGACGATGCACTCGTGATTGATAAATCCTCTCTTGAACTTAATCACGAAGTGCTTCCTCTTGTTCGCGCTTATGGCGGTTACGTGCGGCAATGGCGCGACTTGTGTCGTGGAGTGCACGTTGCGCCTGAGGTGCTTGAGCTTCTCGTCGTTGTTGTTCTTAACATTGTGCCTCGGCATCTTGTTCGTTTTGGTGTAGGCGCACTCGTTCTTCCTCTTGTTGGTGTAGACGTTGCCTTTCTTGTGCTTGCACGAATGTAGCTTGGTTTTGACGATGTCTGTGCTCTTGCGCTCGAAGTTTCTCTTGATGATCGGTGTCGTGTAGGGGATTATGGTTGGCTTGACGATCTTGATGCACGGCTCATCGAAGAGTGTTCGATGTCGGAGTACTTGAGCCGAAGATGATGTCGTCGGAGTGTCGACTCAAGCGGCGCCGTCTTGAGTAGGACGAAGAGGTAGAAGAGTGGTTGACCAACAAGGCACGAATCTCGTCCATTCTTGCATTGCTCTCTTGTTTTTGTTCGCCGAGCTTGTTGTCGAAATAGTATCTTGTACGTTGCTCGGAGAGGCGTAAGTCGGTGGCGAGATGGTCGATGTGGTCGCTCATTGCTTGTTGTTCTTGATGCAAAGCTCGTTGTGCACCAAAGAGGTGGCTCTTGGTGACAAAGGAAGACATGTCGTCGTCTTGCTCGATTAAGAGCGGGTTGGTAGAAGTACTTGGCCTATCCATCATTGAAAGCAAATATGTGAGTGGGAGAAGGAGAAGAACTTACACCAAATGTACCTTGACCGATGTTGAGGGTGGATCAAAGATCACTCAACGATGTAACAAGGAAATAGCACAATTGGTACCAATTCTTGTCAGTTCTCACACCTACACAAATAAATCTTATAGTGGAGCTCAGTTAGGATGGTGGCACAAAATTTATGCAATCATTAGTGAGACTCAATAATGTTGGAAAAGATTCGCAAATTTTCAATGCAACAAGTAGACCAATAGCAAGATATGGTACACTGGAACACACACACGGATAGATAAATGGGGTCGTGCAACCAAGGAATGAGCCAAAATGTGGAATCCACGAAAATGCTCTTGTTGCACAACACTAGAGAGACGCTAGCACGATTGCACAATAGGCGGATATGAGACTTTTGCACAAACCTATAAAGCAAACATGCAACGACTTCTATCCCAAGTTTGCTATATGTATGGTATTTCTATGATATGATCCAAGATGATTGAGTATGACAATCTTAATGTAGTATGATGCTATGGTTCTTGCTTAAAAGCTCTTTGCTTATCTTTCCTCTTTTGCTTAGAAGCTTGTTGGCTCTTTCTCTTTTGAGCTCTTTCTCATGCAAAATTTATGAACCAAGATAGCAATTATGTATATGCTATGACAACCTTGTGACACAAGAGATGATATCAAGATATGGATACCAAAGATGATATGATATATGCACCGAGATGATGATCACTAATGTGCACAAGTGACGTTGCCGGCAATACTCAAAAGCTAGTCTCGATGGGTAAGCGACACAAAAGGAAGGCTAAGGGGTTATCAATGCAATGGCAAGAAGTACACGAAGTGTCATCGAGGTTACCGTTCTTGCTTACGGTTGAGAGTGTCAAAATGATGTGATTGTTGTCGATGTCGTAGTGCACGGTCTTCACTACGTTGAGAGTGTCAAGAAAATAGCATTACTGATCATATGTCAAAGTGCGATGCGCAAAAGCTCCATGTGGAACTAGGAACTTTTGTTCTCGATCTAACTCAGCCCTCCGTATCCCCGACAACAATGGCCCGAAAGAGAAGGAAACTAGACTCCGGCAACCCTCTCCCAGTAGAACCTCTCGAGGCTCCCAGCAGAGAGCTTGACAGTAACAACTCCCCTTCAGTTACTAGGCCGCGCCCTCCCGCCATACCACTGGTCCCACGGTCGAGGGATGCGCTCCCACGAAGGAGGAGGTGCCGCCGGTCCTCGTTGCCGAGCCTCAAGCTCCAACTTGTGCATGGCACGTAGTCCATTTCCTCCAAACTGGAGAACTTCCCGAAGAGCAAGAAGAAGCTGAAAGAGTAGCCTGGAGGGCCAGTATGTATCAGTTCGTGGATGACACATTGTACAGAAGAAGGTGATGAGGACATCAATACCATTGTTAGACCCACAACCCCTACTGCTATACATACTAGACCAATTACTAGAGCTCGCGCATGCCAATTGAATTACAAGGTACTTTCATTTCTTGGTAACGATTCTAATGTTCATGAGAATATGATGCTGCCTAAATTGTATACATTTGTTTTCCTTACAAATGAAGGTTTTGGCTTGGACAAGAAAGATGAAACTTGGAGCAAGTTCAAGCATGGAGATGATGGCATGCGCAAGGGGAACAAAAACGAAGTTACAAGTGATCATTCCAGGACTTTGAAGCCACCATAATGAGTGCATGAGCCTTGGACGAAATATACAAGATGCTAGTTCATAAATTTCGTCCACAAACTATTCTA